>NC_135811.1:69042797-69329489 GCF_964213995.1 Mustelus asterias | reverse complement strand
CGGCTTGGAGACTACAAGTCCCAGCGGCCCCGCGCTCCGCCGGGTTTCTCCCGCCTCTCTCCCCCCACCTCCCCTTGCAGAGCAATGGGCCATTGGCTGGGCAGCAGCATGGCGCCACTCCGCCCAGACACACACACTGTGTGCAGGGAACAACATTGCAACATTGGCAACACGGAAATGCAGCAGCCACATGTGACAGCATACTCAACAGGGCTGGCGCACGGTGCAGACACTGCCCTCTCCTCACAGCACTCCTAATCTGCACAATTTGAGAAAATAAAGTTTTTACTCGCACTTCTTCACCTGGAACAGAAAATCTGCAACCTTTATTTTGCACTACTGAACAAGAAATAGAAGAAGGTCTGAGCCACTTGGCTTATCATAGGAACCCTTCAGTGCAATAGGAAGCCGTTTGGCTCATCAAGCCTGAACGGACCACAATCCCACCCAGGCCCTATCCCCGTAGTCCCACATATTTACCCTGCTAACCCCCCTGTCCCCATCCTCACCGACACTAAGGGACAATTTAGCATAGCCAATCCACCGAACCCGCACATCTTTGGACTGTGGGAAATCGGAACACCGGAGGAAACCCACGCAGGCACAGGGAGAACGTGCAAACTCAACACAGTCACCCGAGGCCAGAATCGAACCCGGGTCCCTGGCGCTATGAGGCAGCAGTGCTAACCACTGTATCACCATGCTGCCCTCTTGTCTGCAATTCAAGATCATGCATGATTGTGGCCAGAACTCCAGCTTCCTGCTTGCTCCCCTTGACTTTTGAAGATCAACAATCCATCCCGCTCAGTCTCAAATATTAAGTCGCCATTGTCCCAGATGACCTTTGAGGGGGGGAGAGCCTACTGGTGGTGATTTAACCTGAGGATCACCACAACTCAGGCAAAGGGGCAAGGGTAAACTGGGGTTGTTCTCACTGGAAAGACGGAGGATGAGGGGTGACCTAATAGAGGTGTATAACATTATGAAAGGCATAGATAGGGTGAACGGTGGGAAGCTTTTTCCCAGGTTGGTGGTTACGTTCACGAGGGGTCATAGGTTCAAAGTGAGGAGGGGGGAGGTTTAACACAGATATCAGAAGGACGTATTTTACACAGACGGTGGTTGGGGCCTGGAATGCGCTGCCGGGCAAGGTGGTGGAGGCGGACACACTGGGAACGTTTAAGACTTATCTAGATAGCCACATGAACGGAGTGGGAATGGAGGGATACAAAAGAATGGTCTAGTTTGGACCAGGGAGCGGCGTGGGCTTAGAGGGTCAAAGGGCCTGTTCCTGTGCTGTATTGTTCTTTGTTCTTTGTTTGTCAAGGAGGCCTTTATGAATAACCTCAGCCAGAACGGGAATTGAACCTGCACTGTTGGTGTTGCTCAGCACCACTAACCAGTTGTCAATATTAAACCAATGTCCGCTGCACTCTTATGAAAGGGAATTCCAAAGGCTAACAATCCTCAAATGAAATTCCTCCTCATCTCCATCTTAATTGAGAAATCTCTTATTTTTAAATATGACCCCGAGTTTATAAATTCCCCACAAGGGTAAACATCCTCCCAGCAACTGTCAAGCATTCTCAACCTTCTGTTTCAACAAGATCACCTCTCAACTTCTAAACTCCAAGACAAAGAACTTGCTCAAACTTTCCTTTTAAGATGGATCATTCATTGTGGGATCATTCACGTGAACCCCTACTTTTATACATCAGCTCCCTTGCACAAAGGGCAACACTTTTGCCTTCCTAAATGAGTGCGGAACTGTCAGCAGAAAAAGACAAGCGGAGCGATCGAATCCAGTCCTGACTGTCACTCTGCATTCTGAGAGAAATCCAACTGCTGCATCACAGAAAAACACAGAAATTATTGGTTGATGTATATTTCACTTGTTCATCTTCAAAACTTGTGTGATTTATTAATATTTGTAAGGTTCTCTTAATTGTCGTTGGGTTAACCAGTGGAGTAAACACCGCTACCCCCAAAAAACTTTCGTAATTATAAATTAATTTACAAATAAATGAATTATAGCATGTAATAAAGATGACAGAGCAGATGATGTGTTGCAATGCCTGGGTGATCCAGTTCAAAAACGTGAGCACTAAGTGTCTGTATCTAGAGGAACTTTGGATCAGAGTCACTGAACTGAAGGAGTCACTGAATTGGAGGCCAAGCTGAAGACACTTTGAGGCATCTGGGAGGAAGTAAATTACCTGAACACTTTGTACCAGGAGGCAGTCACGCCCCTTAAGATGGGGTCATCCGATTAAGTCTGTGGTCAGGGACAGGAGGGTGTGACTGCATGTGACTGGGCTCTCATACCATGTGAGATGGGTATGAGAGCCCAGCAGGCAGAAGTAGAGGAGTCTCAGCCTTTGCAATTTTCCAAAAGATTTGAGGTTCTTGGATATATGGATGAAAGTGATGGTTGCAGGCTGGATGAGCAAACTGACCATAGCCCCATGGGTACAGGAAGCCATTCGAATTGGGGGGAGTTAACAGGAACGTAGTAGTAGTTGGGGACAGTAGATTCAGGGTACAGACACTATCCTTTGCAGTCAAGAGCGTGATTCAGACATCTATGTTGCCTGACCATTGTCAGGGTTTGGGGAATCAGTCCTGAGCTGGAGAGGAACTTGTAGCGGTGGCGGGGAGTTATAATCCAATGGTTGTGATGCATCTGGGTACCAACAACATAGGTAGAACTAGGAAAGAGTTTCTGCTGAGGGAATATGAACAACTCGGGGCTAAAGTACAAAGCAGAACTTCAAAGGTAATAATCATTGGATTACTACCTGAGCCATGAACAAATTAATGTTGGGTAAATCAGATTCATGTGTTAAATGTGTGGCTCAAAAATTGGTGTGGGAGAAATGGGTTTTGATTCATTGACACGGGCAACAATACTGGGGATAGTGGGAGCTGTACTATGATAGCCATTACCGAGACGTGTCTGCAGAATGGCAAAGACTGGCACCCAAAAATAGCATGAAGCCGATTTAAATATTAAGGCCATGTTTGCATGTCATTAACCTGACCAGCATGACCGGTTCCAGCCTCCCAGCCGTTTTCCCCCTCGTCGGTGAAAGACTTCACCAACAAGAATCATTCATGGTCCCCACCAAAGGAGACCAGATGTGATGGCTATGCCAGGAAATTGGAGGCCATTGAAGCCCCAGGTATTGGGGACATGGTCAGGTAGCGCCCATGGGGCAGTGCCCACCTGGCATCCTGGAACTGTGCCGGGGCAGTGCCAAAGGTGTGGACCTGAGAGGGGGTGGGGCAATGTCAGGGGAGGCAAGTGGGGAGCTCCACAGCAGGGGGGAGAGACCAGCACAGGAAGTGATCAACAAGGTGAGACAATGTCCGTAGGAGCCTGGCAGGAGATCTCCCAGTGCACTGGGAGGTCGGGGGTCGGGGCACCTGTGCAATGGCATACCAAAGACTCTGCAGCCAGCTTCACCAACAAGCTTAGGCTGCACCCCGCCCCCCCCCCCCTCCCCCCTCCCCATTGGTGAGAATCGCACTTCTGTCCAGAAAATTGACAGAGTGCCATAAGATTGCATTTTCAAACTCACCCAAAAATCGGGTCTGAAACTTTCCTATTTCCTCGTTCAATCAGCACTTCGAAAAGCTTTTGGGAAGATCAGGCCCAAGAATTGACTTGTGGTTTATTGGCCCCCTAACAGTAACCATATTTTGGATGGTGTGGCCGGATGGTCAACGGCAATGACAAGAGTAATAATGAGAATGGTTAAGAGCTACAATCAAGCATGCTGGGAATTTTGGCCAAGTTTAATTAAACACTGGTGCAGGTCAGAGAAGGCTGGAGCAAGTCGTGACCTGTCCTGTGAGATGTGACCTGACCTTTCCTGTGTTGACCAAATACGGATGGTTTTTTTGACAGGTGCCAAACATCCCGGCGCTGTTTATTCACATTTTATTCCACATATGGTGACACTATGTGACTTACATGCATAAAAATTACATGTATAAAAATTTGGGAGTCATTTACAAGTAACTCCATTGGCTATAATTGAACACTGTGATCAGTTTCTGATGGTATAATTGGCTGAAAGCCAGAGAATGTTCTGGAAGAGTGAGCAAAGTTTAGGATAAAAGAAATACTTTGAGTCTTTTTCCCTCAGCAGAAACATGAGAATCACATTCATGACATGTGCCCTGAAGATCATCTGCAGAGAAGAACAAAAGGACCATGAGGAAGATCCATACCAGAGGATAGAGTTGACCAGTTCACTCAAGCGGGCAGTATTTGCTTTCAGTCAAAAGTTTAAAGTTGTATGAGTTAAAGTTAACACTGAAGTTAAATGAATTAAATTGAATAAGTTAAAGTGTTGCAACAAACGTATGTTTATGTTGCGTATTGGTTCCTGAAATGTTAAGTAAAGGGAAAGTGAAAACCGAGTTGACTCTCTGGGTGGGATTTTCTGGCCGTGCTCGCCCGAAACCAGAAAATCCCGCCTGAGGTCAATTGACCTTTGTAAAGTCCGTGTCCCGCCCGCGACAATTCCCATGGCGGGCAGGATGGGAAAATTCCGCTATCACACGATTGGAAAATATCTGGAAAAAAAGTTTCACTATTCCAGTCGGATAACAATGGGGGTATCCAGTAAGAAGTAACGGGGGCTTGTGTGAGAAAGATGTGGCGACAATCATGGGTGATTTCAATCGAAGTATAGATTGGACAAATCAGATTGACAAAGGTAGCCTGGATGATGAGTTCATAGTGTGTATTTGGGACAGTTTCTCAGAGCAGTAATCATGAGAAAAGTTTCTCATTTTGGCAGTAATCATGAGAAAAGGCTATTCTAGATCTGGTACCGTGCAATGAAACAGGACTAATTCATGGCCTCATAGGGAAGGCAGGTGCAAAATATCTATTCAATTCATCTGCCAGTTCCTTAATTTCCTTTATTAATTTCCCATTCTCATTCATTGCCCTAGGTAGCAGTGGTCACAATATGTTTGACTTTCATATTCAGTTTGAGGCAGAGAGGAGTGGTCCTAAGACGAGTGACTTAAATAAGGGCAATTTTGAGGACAGAGCTATCTTAAGTGAAGTCAGAGGTTAGGCTAAGGGAAGGGTCAGTAGAGATGCAGTGGCAACTATTTAAGGAGTTAATTCAGAATACTCGTATCAAATTGAAAGGAAAAATGTATAATTCTGCAAAGGAGGTCAGAAGAGTGGACAGAATATGAAGAGTGGCAAAGAATGGCTAAAAGATTAATGAGGGAGAAACAAGAGTGCAAGAGAAAGATGGCGAGAAATATAATTAGACAGTCAGAGTTTCTACACCTATTTACAAAAGAAAATTGGAAGTAAAATGAGTGTTGGGTTCTCGAGAGAATGAGAAATTAATCCTGCAAATTAAGGAAATGGCAGATGAATTGAGATATTTTGCACCTGTCTTCACTGTAAAGGATACAAATAACATCCCAGGACTAAGATGTGAATCAGGAGGTGAAAGGGAAAGAGAAACTTAAAACAAATATAATCACCAGGGAAAGGGTCCTGAGAAAACTATTAGAGCGAAAAGCTGACAAGTCCCAGGTTCTGATGGACTTTATTCCGGAGTCTTAAAAGATGTGGTTGCCAAGATAATAGATGCAATGGTTTTAATTTTCCAAAAGTCCCAGATTCAGGACAGGTCCCATCACATTAGAAAATAACAAATATGACTCCTCTATTCAAGAAAGCAGGCTTCCGTTCTGTAAAAGAGTCAATGGACTCTGTTTTTCTCTCCACAGATGCTTCCAGTCCTGCTGCGTTCATCCAGCATTTTCTGTTTTGTATTTCAGATTTCCAGCATCTGCAGTATTTTGCTATTATCACAGAAAGCTGACCAGTTAGCTTAATGTCTGTCATAAGGAAACTGCTGCAACCTTGTTAAGGGGATAGTAGCAGGAGATTTAGAAAATTATAATACCAAGAAGAGTCAATATGGTTGTGAAAAGGAGGTCGTGTTTGACAAATTTATTCGAGTTCTTTGAGGACGAAACAAGCAAGCTAGACAAAGGAACAAGTAGGCGTAGTGCATTTGGATTTCTAAAAGGCATTTGACAAAGTGCTACGTCAAAGATTACGATGCAGAATAAGAGCTCACGCTGCTGGCAGTAAAATATTAACATGGTTAGAGGATCGGTTAGCTGACAGGAAACTACAAGTAGGGATAAATTTATTTTCAGGTTCACAAGCTTTAACTCGTGGAGTGTGATGCGCTATTCAGACACGAGGCTTGAAGCTCAGTAAATGAAAGGCTTTTATTTACTGTTAACGAAGCTACCAGAACTTATATACAATATCCCAGACTGAAGGGGTCCCGGCCAGAGCAGGGACTCTTATACCTCTCCCAGGAGGCGGAGCCCAACTGGGATGTGCCACAACACTACAGTACAAAGGTGTAACAATCCCACCCTAACCCCAACAGCAACAATTGCACAATCCAACAGTAACATATGTACATCCTTGTAGTCCTGGCCAGCCCCTGGCTCAGCACTATCCAGTGGGAACCAACGATGGTTCACCACATTCACCCCTCCTTTGAAAACAAAGGCCGGCGGGGTACAAAAAACAGAATAAAGTGTCAGCAGTCTATAAGTTCAGACGGTCAGAGGGACCGCACCGTCGTTGTGACCTCCTCAATACCGGCGGTGACACCGGAGTAGGCACTTGCGGTGGCATTCTCCCCAAAACAGCGTCCAGCTGTTCTTCCACGGACTCACAGGCCGGTTGACCCTGAGGTGACGGTAGTCCAGGGGATCCTGACACGCCCTGCGGTGGCGACCATCTTCTGGGCTCAGGCAAGCTGTACATGGGAGTAAAATGGTTAAGCAATGGTCCCGATGCTGCCTGCGCCGTGTCCGGGGAAGAAACAAGAGATAAAGGGTTTGTTACAGGGGGTATGGGAGCGACAGGGGTTGCTATGTCCCCTGCTGGCGCCAGGTCTCGGATCGAGACCGTGTCCTCTCGCCCGTCAGGGTATGCCACATAGGCATACTGAGGGTTGACGTGGAGGAGATGGACCTGTTCGACCAACGGGTCGGACTTGCGGACCCTTACATGTCGCCGCAGGAGGACGGGTCCTGAGTACGTCAACCAAGACGGTAATGAAGTCCCCGAGGAAGACTTCCGAGGGAATGAGAACATCCTCTCGTGGGGAGTAGCATTGGTTGCCGTACACAGGAGGGAGCGAATAGAATGGAGCGCATCAGGGAGACTGGAAGACCTTTTGACTTCAACGCCAGTAAGACAGCCTTCCAGACTGTAGCATTCTCGCGTTCCACCTGTCCATTACCCCTAGGGTTGTAGCTCGTGGTCCTACTAGAGGCAATCCCGTATGAGAGCAGGAATTGCCTCAAGTCATCGCTCATGAACGACGAGCCCCTGTTGCTATGGATGTAGCTGGGGTACCCGAACAGGGTAAAGAGATCACGGAATGCCTTGATAACCGTGGCAGCGGATGTATCAGAGCAGGGAACAACAAAAGGGAACCGAGAGTACTCAATGATATTGAGGAAGTACACATTCCAATCCGTTGAGGGAAGGGGGCCCTTAAAATCAACACTCAGTCTCTCGAAGGGACGAGTGGCCTTGACTAAATGTGCCCGGTCAGGTCGGTAAAAGTGCGGTTTACATTCCGCGCATACCCGACAGCTCCTTGTTACCGACCAGACGTCCTCCACCGAGTAAGGCAGGTTGCGGGCTTTTACAAAGTGGTAGAGCCGAGTGACCCCAGGATGGCACAGGTCATTATGGAGGGCGTGCAAACGGTCCTCCTGTATACTAGCGCATGTTCCACGCGAGAGGGCATCCAAGGGCTCATTGAGTTTCCCTGGACGATACATGATATCGTAGTTATAGGTGGAGAGTTCAATTCTCCACCGCAAGATCTTGTCATTCTTGATCTTGCCCCTCTGCGTGTTAAACATGAACGCCACGGACCGCTGGTCCGTGATCAGGGTGAACCGTTTTCCCGCCAAGTAATGGCACCAGTGCCTGACGGCCTCCACAATGGCCTGGGCCTCCTTTTCTACCGCTGAATGCCGAATTTCGGGGCCTTGGAGGGTGCGGGAAAAAAATGCGACGGGCCTGCCCGCCTGGTTAAGTGTGGCGGCCAGGGCGAAATCAGATGCATCGCTCTCCACCTGAAAGGGGATGGACTTGTCTACCGCGTGCATCGTAGCTTTCACGATGTCAGCTTTCAATTTATCGAAGGCCAATTGGGCCTCTGGCGTTAAGGGAAAAGTCGTGGACTTAATGAGCGGACGGGTTTTGTCCGCGTAGTTGGGAACCCACTGCGCATAATAAGAGAAGAAGCCTAAGCATCTTCTCAGTGCTTTTGCACTAGCAGGTAAGGGAAGTTCAGAAAGGGGGTGCATACGGTCTGGATCAGGGCCAATGACCCCGTTTTCCACCACGTATCCTAGGATGGCTAAACGGCGCGTACGAAACACACACTTCTCCCTGTTGTAGGTCAAGTTCAGGCGAGATGCAGTGCGTAAGAAGTTCAGGAGGTTTGTGTCATGGTCCTGCTGGTCATGGCCGCAGATGGTGACATTATCCAGGTACGGGAAGGTAGCCCGCAGCCCGTTCTGGTCCACCATTTGGTCCATTGCACGCTGGAAGACCGAGACCCCATTGGTAACACCAAAGGGAACCCTGAGAAAGTGATACAAGCGACCATCCACCTCAAAAGCCGTGTATTGTCGGTCTCTGGGCGAATGGGGAGTTGGTGGTAGGCAGACTTGAGGTCTATGGTGGAGAACACCCAGTACTGTGCAATCTGATTGACCATATCAGATATGCGCGGGAGGGGATACGCATCCAGCTGCGTATTTCGGTTAATGGTCTGACTGTAGTCAATGACCATCCGGGGTTTGTTCCCGCTCTTGACCACCACGACCTGCGCTCTCCACGGACTAGCACTGGGTTGTATGATCCTTTCTTTGAGGAGTCGTTGAACCTCAGATCTAATGAAGATCCGATCCTCAGTGCTGTAATGCCTACTTTTAGTCGCGATGGGCTTGCAGCCTGGCACAAGATTCTGGAACAAGGAGGGTGTGGTGATCTTCAGCGTCGAGAGGCTACAGGCGCGTTGGGCAATTTGGAGGCTGCTGCTGCTTTCCCACTGCCAGTGAAGGGAGTGGCCCACCGTACTGTAGGATTACACTCCTCAAGTGGACCATGAAGTTTAGTCCGAGAAGTATTGGCGCGCAAAGATACGGCAACACAAGGAGCTTGAAACGCTCGTAAACTGTGCCTTGCACCTTCAAGGTTACCACGCAACTCCCTAGCACGGCAACAGACCGGGACCTTGATGCCATAGAGATTGTCTGTTTGGCAGGTTGAATCTGGAGTCCACACCGCTTCACAGTGTCTGGGTGGATAAAGCTCTCAGTGCTCCCGCTGTCGAACAGACAATAAACCACGTGGTTATTTACCTGGATATTCATCATAGATTTGTCAAGTCTATGAGGCTTGGCCTGGTCCAGGATGATCGACGCCACCGTTGGTTCATGAGCGCCACTGCAGGCAGCTGAAGTCGATGAGGAGGACCCCTGCTGGTCGTTCATGGTCAGTGTCGACCAACATGGCTGCCCCCATGAATCGCACGTGGGTGATGGCGCCAAACTCAGCGACCCCTGGTGGTCATACTCCTCCGACTCCGTCGACCGTAATAGCGTCGTCCTGGTCTCGCACGTGGACGAACCCCGCGACGACTTCGATAATGAAGACCCGAGCTCTGAAGAATCGCAGGCCGCACTGCCGTTCCTGGGTTTAGATCGGCACACTTTTGAATAATTCCTTTTACCGCATGCGGTGCACAACACAGTTTTAGTGGGACACTTTTGCCGAGTATGCTTCGCTCCTCCACAGAAATAGCACCGCGGGCCGCTCGGGGCTGCAGCCGTCGTCTGGCCCGAATGGGAGCACGCCATTACACAGCATTTCGAACCCGAGGGACGAGGAGGGATTTGCGATTGCTCCTGCCACGTTGTCTCCACATGGTCCTCTGGATATAAAACTAAGCTCTTGGAGGCCAACTCGAGCATCTCTGCTAACTCGATGGCCTGGGTAAGATTAAGGTTACCCTTCTCCAACAGTTTAAGTCGAATGTACGACGATCCGACCCCGGCCACAAACGCATCTCGGGCGAGGTCGTACATGCTCTGCTCAGCCGACACAGCTTTGCAGTCACAGCCCCTGGCTAGCTGTAGGAGCTCATTGGCATAGTCCTCCATCGTTTCGCCAGACTGCTGTCGTCGAGTGGCTAGGAGGTAACGAGCGTGTATCTCGTTAGAAGTTCGAGGGCCTTAGGGTAATTAGTGGCCGCTCGGATCGCGAGGTAGACAGTGTCGCTTACCCTCGCATGGAGGACCCGGAGTCTGTCATCATCTGTGGTGACCGCTGCGGAGGCTGCCAGGTAGTCTTCGAAACACTTCAGCCAGTGGTCGAAGGTGTTAGAAGCGCCCACCGCACGTGGATCTAGCGTAAGGCATTCCGGCTTCAGAATTTGCTCCATACTCTCTCTCTTTTTTTTGACGCGAGTTTAACAACAGTAAATAAAATTGATGCGCTATTCAGACACGAGGCTTGAAGCTCAGTAAATGAAAGGCTTTTATTTACTGTTAACGAAGCTACCAGAACTTATATACACTATCCCAGACTGAAGGGGTCCTGGCCAGAGCAGGGACTCTTATACCTGTCCCAGGAGGCGGAGCCCGACTGGGATGTGCCACAACACTACAGTACAAAGGTGTAACAACCCCACCCTAACCCAACAGCACAACCCAACAGTAACATATGTACATCCTTGTAGTCCTGGCCAGCCCCTGGCTCAGCACTATCCAGTGGGAACCAACGATGGTTCACCACAGAGTGCCATTGGGATCAGTGCTGGGGCCTCAACTATTTATAATTTAGATCAATAACTTGATTAAGAGACCAAATGAATGGTTGCAAAAATTGCTGAAGATAGGTAGGAAAGTAAGTTGTGAAGAGGACAAAGGAGTCTGCAAACTAATATAAATAAGTTAATTGAGTGAACAAAAATTTGGCAGCTGGAGCATCATGTAGGAAATTGTGAACTTGTCCACTTTGACAGAAAGAATAGAAAAACAGTATATTACTTAAATGGTGAAATTGCAGAACTCTTGAGGTATGGAGGAATCTGGGTGTCCTGGTACATGAATCACAATAATTTGGTATGCAGGTACCCATCATCCAAGTCATTGATATACATTGTAAATAGTTGAGACCCCAGTACTCCACTAATCACATCTTGCCAAACTAAAAATTTTCATGTGTGTTTTCTCTCTGCTTCTTGTTACCGAATCAATCTTCTAGTTATGCTAATAGGTTACTCACGACATCATGAGCTCTTATTTGTGGCATCTTATCAAATGTCTTCTGGAAATCTAAGTACAGCACATCCTCAGGTTCCCCTTTATCCATGTTGCTTGTTACTTCCTCAAAGAACTCTAATAAATTAGTCAAACATGATTTCTTTTTCAGAATATCATGTTGACTCTACCTTATTGCATTGAGATTTTGAGTGCCCTGCTAGAACCTGCTTAATAATAGATTCCATCAATTTCCCTGCAGCAGATGTTAAGCTAACTGGCCTGTAGTTTCTTGTTTTCTATCCCCCTCCTTTCTTTAACATTCACTATTTCCAATTTGATGGGATCTTTCCAGCATCTCCCACTTTAATTCCTTTATACAATCTTCAACAACCTCAGTCCCAAATCTAACTATAGTAGTTGGACAATTATAAATCGAGTCCTTGAGGGGGTTTTCTGTTTCTGGTCGAGTGGTGTAATTCTGTAGTCTGAGACGATTCCACTGGATCAACATTAACAGGAACTACAATAATGGATACCTCTTCTGGCACAGACAGTTCATCACTATTTGCTTCCATGGAGACATCAGTTATGTCTGTAACAGGTTGATCTGGTACTTTGATGTTTATGGGTTCAAAAACATTTGCTGACGGCAGCATGATTGCTCGAGCATTGGTTAACTCCTGTAGTGGTCCATGTGTTTATGAATGATCTGTCCCTCCACGTCTACTGGGTATGACAGGAGTTAAGTTAAAGTTCAGTTATTAGTCACAACGAGGCTTATATTAACATTGTAATGAAGTTACTATGAAAATCCCTTAGTTGCCACGTGCCGGCACCTGTTCGGGTACACTGAGGGAGAATTTAGCATCGCCAATGCACCTAACCAGCACATCTTTGGACTGTGGGAGGAAACCGGAGCACCTGGAGGAAACCCACACAGACACAGGGAGAATGTGCAAACTCCACACAGACAGTGACCCAAGCGAGGAATTGAACCCGGGTCCCTGGTGCTGTGAGGCAGCAGTGCTAACCACTGTGCCGCTGTGCTGCCCACAGGAGTCCGGTCACAGAAACACTAATTCCAGAGATCTACCTTGATCCACGACTGAAGTTTCATATTATGACACCATGTTATATTATGTACTTAATATGGGTTTTTTTTGTTGCAGTGCTGATGGCTCATTGATGAGATCTTAAGGCTTTACAAACAAAAACACTTTTACTAGTAGACTTTAACTAGTACAGTTCCAAATATGGACTTGCATGGAATTGTTCCATACAGGTTTGCTGCTTTTCCATTCACATGGCCATTTCAGCAACCTTGTTCTGGCTTGTAATGTCCGTTTCTTTCTCTGTCTGAACTGCTGATTCTGCTGTCAATTTCATTTTTTTTTACCTCTTCAGTTAATTTCTTGATGTCAAGCTTCCCTTTTTCAAGCTCTTATTCTCCCGATTCAATTCTTCATTGGGCTTGTTGTTAATTTCTAGCAGCTTTTCATTGGGTTCAGCTTATTTTACATTATCTCATTAAGTTCTCCTTCTTCTTAACTTCAGGTTGTGTCAATTTTTGCATGACTTTTTTCCAAGTTTGCTGTCAGTCATTTCATCTTGTTTTAATATATTCTCTAAAGCTTCAATTCTTTTTGCTGATTCTTCTTTACATTCAATAGTTCCTAGTTCTTTTGACGTCTTCAATTTCTGCATTTCTTCCAATGTGAATCCATTGTGTTCTGATTGGATATACACATTTCACAATGGAATCTTAATTTCTACTTAATTAAGCTTAATCCTTTTTGGTTTCACTGTTGTTCAGGTCTGTCTCCGATTAGGTGTTCTGCAATTCTCTCATTGTCCACCATTGATCATGTCTTTCATTCCCTCTTTCTGGGGACTTTCAGGGTCCACCTTCTGGGGTCTTTCATTCCCTCTTTCCGATCTTTCCGTACCCACCTTCTGGGGTCTTTCAGGGCTCTCTTTGGGATCTTCAGTTGCTTCTTCCTTGTTTATGGATCTTTGAGAGTTGCTCTCTTTCTGGGGTCTTCTCCAATTTTCCTGTCCATTGCCCTCTTTCTTCTGTGGTTGCTGCTTTAAATGTATTGCCACATTAACACATTACCACTGTAAATGCATTGCCACATTAACACATTACCACTGTAAATGTATTGCCACTTTAAAACTATCAACTGTTTTTTAAACTGTCAACAGCTGCCAGTTCTCTCTATGTGCCTTTCCCATATTTTTAAAGTTTTGGCATGAACCTGGCAGGTCCTCCTTTGAACCTTTGCAAACTTCTTTTTACTAACAGAAAGCTCTCTAAGCAACAGCTTTCTTTCCTCTGGCCATTTGGAGAGTCCGTTTCTCTCTTCCTTTGATGTTCTAGATTTTTTTTTGTCAATTTCACTGTAAGATCCAGTGCTCTCGGGGTCCATGGGGCATTTTAAAAAACTTTTCAACTCTTCTTCTAAACAGGTTAAGAACTTATGTTTAAAATGTCAGATCTTGCTGCCTGCAGTCTTTCAGTACAGAGACCACGACCCAAGCCCCTCATAGTCTCTGGATGGGGAGCCCAGCATCTCAGCCTCTTCACTTTCTCGTGCTTTGGAGGCCAAACTGGATCTTTTTTACTTTTCTCTCAGAGCACTGCTCTGTGTTCTCTTGACTTTCTTTTTAAGAAAAAAAACTCTGTCCTTTTTTAAACTTAAGTTCCATTATTCCTTAAACACACATTACTACTCTTGCTTCTGAGGGTTATTTTCTCTTCATTTTTTTCCTATATATTTCTAAATTTCTGACTGTATTGGCCAATTCAGCTTTGCTCTGTATCTGTCCCGCAGAGTCTGGCAATATCTCACTACTCGCAGGTCTCGGGCCACAGACAATGCCCTAGTAATTTATTTTATCCTTGCTGCCAATGTAATGATGAATGCCACAGACCTCGACCTGAACACAAAGGGTACTTATTCACGACGAAAAACTGTACAGAGGCTGGCAGCACCCCCACCCCTCCCCAACCCCTAGCTGCCTGGAGCAGCCCACCAGCTGCCCCAATCCCTACATGTTTTGTCTTTTGGATGCCTTCTGCTGAAGTGAGAGCTCCACTCCCTGGGTGATTACCCACTCTCATCCTAGTTGGTTCCCCCAAGCCAGATGACCCTCCTCTGTTGCTATGTTGTCCTTAAAGGGACAATCGCCACAACCACTATCTCAATTATTTTTCAGTCATCCTTTGCTACTTTGTAAATTTTTCCCCAATTTCTGGCCTACCACTAATCTTTGCAGCATTGTACCTTTGTATCTTGTACCATTGTATCTCAACTTTATACCTTCCTCAATTTCCTGAGTTACTGACGGATGGGTGCATCCCTCTCATAAATACTTTCTTACTTAATGGAATATATCCTTATCACGAGTTTTGAATTATCTCTGTAAATGTCTGCCAATGCTTCTCTATCGCCTTACCTCTGAACCGATTCTCCCAGTTCACTTCAGCCAGCTTTCTCTTTGAAAGGTTGTTGATCTGAAATGTTAACTGTTCCTCTCTTCACAGATGCTACTAGACCTGCTCAGCATTTTCAGCTTATCCCAGATGTTCAATATCCACAGTACTTCGCCCTTTATTCTTGGCCTGTTTTATTTTAGAACTAATACAAAAACTACAAATGCTGCAAATCTGAAATAAAAACAAAAACTGGTGGAAATACCGAGGCGACATCTGTGAAGAAAAACAGAATTAAAGTTTCAGGTCAATGACCCTCGAAGAAGTTGAGCTATTCTCTCAGATGAGATTTCCATTTGTCTCTTCTACTTTCTTCACCTTCTTTGCTTTCAATTTCTGTTCTCGTATTTTACCTGGTATTTAAAAGTCCACTGACAGTTACATTGCTTTCCTCAGCAACTCTCTCCAACTTTAACTTATTCCACGTGGATTCCAACTGAAATTCCACCCTTCCTGTTATGGTCACAGATATCTAAGACATCCAGAATTCAAATGTTTATCTTTGCTGCATCGTAAGATGCAATCTCAGTGTTAAGTGCTGCCATAAGCAGACTCTCAATCTCTCCCTTAAGCACCACCGACTCCCTGTCTCAAAGGTGCCCTGGTAAACAGTTTCATTTTATCTTTCGTCTCATTCGGCGCTTTAACAAAAAACTTTTTCTCTTTCATTTTTGAAGAATCACGAGCATCATTGACTCATGCGTTCCAACACTTTCTGGATCCTTCCTCTCCAACCCCATCTTTTCCTGGAATCTCACCCCTTGCTGGTTTTTCACAATACCTTCTGATCTTCCCTACTCTGACTCCGAACACTCTGCCCTCAGAAAAAAAAGCTCAGTTCCATCTCTTTACATTCTCACCTCAATCAGTTTCAAACTCGGCATGATGCTGAGCTCTTTTCTCATCTTCTCTGCCTCTGTGCTCACTTCTTTGGCCAGGAGTCCTCCCTGGATCATCCACCTTCAGCCTTCTCCCTCCACCGGGACCCCTCTGGTCTCTTACGCTCCCTAGACATATTCATTGAGAACTACTGCGATAACACTGACTGTTTCAATTTCTCTGCTCCCTCCACTCATGTTAATCTCTCTCCCTCTGAAGTTGCTGCACTCTGTTCTGTCAGGTCCAACCCTAATAGCATCAACGAACCATCTGTTAGGGCCCTGGCCCAGAACCCCAAATTATATTAGGAAGCCAGACTCGACCCTGACAATTTTCTACTTTGGCATAAATATGAGGATAAGTTGCTTTGCTCCAGGGACATTTTTCCACTGACAAATTTTGCATATTTCCACTGACAAATTGGGGATCTTTTACAGTAAAACAAACTTTATTTAATAACACAGTTTAATTATAACAAAATGAAACAGCTTAACTATTACCTGTTGAACAATACTTAAACATGAAAAGAAACAACTTTAATTTCTATCTAATCACTATTCCAATTCCAAAGAAGCAACCTTCTTCCAGTCTCAAAGCTTTCAGAGATATTTTGTGGAGAGAGGGCAGCTTGCAGACCTCTGTCTTTAAACAAACCAGAACTGAAAGCTGTTTTTCTCTGCTACATTCCTTGCTCCTCCCATTAACCACATTGTCACATGAAGCTGTCAAAAACCCCAGGGAAAATCTTCATCTATAAACAAGTCATTTAGCTCTCTCCTGAGTAAACACTACATGGCTAAAATGAGTAATTATCCTGCGCTTCTAGCTTCTGAACTGTATTCCTACCAGACATACCCACTGCCTGTAGAAAAAAGTTGCATTTTAAAACAGTCCCCTTGAACATAAAAAAATATATATATTTCTATAGTAACTACCATCATCACACATCTTGCTGCTCCCTCACTTAACCTGACCATACCACTTTGCAGCCTTTTTCTGTCTCTTTCACCTGGCTTTGTATTGTCAGCAAACTGCAATAAGTTACTCTTAGTTTCTTTGTCTAAGTTATTGGAATGAATCATCAACAGCTGAGGCCCTGGCAATGATCTTTGCAATGCCCCATTAATTACAGCCTGGCAACTTGAAAATGCCCTGTTTAACCCTACCCTCTGCCTCCTGTCTGCTAACCAATCCTCTATCCACTGATATTTCACCTTCAACTCCATGAATCCTTATTTTACATATTAACCTCTTGCGTGGGAATCCCAAGTATACGAAAAAAACCGGTTCCCTTTTGTTCATCTCAGATCTGTTATAGGCTGAATTTGTGTGGTCTCTTCCAGTTTATGATCAGGCTGTTTGTGTAGAAGGAATGTGTATTTCCTTACCCCCAGACTGATTTTTCCTCATTTCAAATCAATTCCAGCAGCAAGCTTTTTTGACATTTGCCCCAGATGTTTGAACGCACTTGTCTCACTCATACTATCACACTCAAAGATTAGATATTGATGAAGTTAAAACCGTAATTATTAAAATGGAATTTTTTCTCTCTGACAGTAAAAGTCTGGTGACTTAGTTGCGTTGATAGTTTTGTTGGGGTGGAGGTCTTTTGGAAAAAAGGGATTTTTATGAAGCTTTGAAGCCTCTTGAAGAATAGCCAGGAGATTGATTGTCAGGTAGAGTGAAAAGCTGGAATAAGTTCAGCACTTTGGTTGCATTAGAAAACTTTCAGCTGTGATGGTTCACCCCTGGATATGCTTTGGACAGGATATTTTAAATTGCAGGCCTGAAAGTTAGTCTATCACAATACAACGACAGCGGACAATGGTCATTCACTCTTAACTCTGAGCTCAAATATCCTCCTTTGTTCACAATGAGACTTGGAGACCATTGAAACAATCTGGAGATCTCACATTCCTCAAACGCTGCTTCATCCTTAAACAGTGAGATGTGCAAGCTTCACGGGTGCAAACTTCTTTATTCAGGTCCATATTCGACTAAATGTTGGCCACAGAATGGATTATTGTCCACTAGTTAAATGCCCACAAGCACATGTTACTGCATCTTAACAGATTTTGTGGCCACTTTCACAAAGTATGAATTTACAGTCCATAATATCCAACATCCTCATGATTGGACTGATCATGGGGAGTCACAATATCTCCTTCCAACTCATGATCATGCTTAGGCATCAGCTTCAACACGAGGTTGGAAAAGATTGCCACGAGTGGCCAATGTCCTGCTGGCACCAGACTACTTCAAGCCCCTGCAGTTAAAGCTCTTGTCAGGGACATCCCTTCCTGAAGCTATGTGTGTGGTTGCAGAAATGGCTTTGTGCACTGCTGCCTCTTGTGTAGCGTGGCTTGCCATGTGACTGCTGAGATCATCTTGGGTGAAACAACGGCTTTGGGCAGAAGCCATTTGATCCACTATGTGGAACATGGTGTCAGTTGATAGCTATAGGACTATGAGCCACTGGAAGCAACACAGAGGATCATTAAAATTTCAGTCTGCAACTTTGTACGTGACATTGACTGCTGGGTGACTCAGTATGGCTTTGATATTCCAGTACTGGCTCCTATGGAGACGAAGGCAGATTTGCGAATGAATTGGAAATTTTTCCAGTCTCGATGGGAAAATATGAAATGTCCACAGAGTTAACATGGAGCATGAACAAAGAAGATCAGGAACTTTGTTATGAGTACTGGTGAAGAGTGTTCCAAGCTTTATTGCACCTTAGACCTCACTGAGCAGCAAAAAAGCCAGTCCTGTGAAATGTTGGAGGCCATTAAGACCTACATTGAACCCTCAACTATTATTATTTATAAACACTACAATTTCAACACTATAGCTCAGGAAGAGTGGGGGAGAATATTGATCAATATGAGACTGCATTGAGATGCTCAGCTGAATTTTGTGAGTTTGAGCAACTGAAGGGTGATCTGATCAGAGATAGGACTGTCTTAGGGACAAGAGATCTTGCCATGAGAGCATGTCTGCTCACAGAAGAGAAACTTACTCTGAAGATAGCTATTAATATGTGCAAAAGCTCAGAGGTTATCAATCATCAACTGCAGAGAATCGATGGGAAAACTGAGAAGGTTTTGCACACTGCAGAGAGGCAGCTCAGGCCTTGTTAGCACAAAGCAATGGAGAAGGAGATGTTGGTAGTGGAGGATTCAGCGATGGTAATTCCATTGAATATCTGGGGCTGTAGTTAGATACTTCTTATTGGAGATGGTCATTGCCTGGCACTTGTGTGGCGAGAATGTTACTTGTCCAGATCTTGCTGCATTTGAACATGGACCTGCTTCAGTATCTGAGGAGTCCCGAATGGTGAACATTGTGAACATCCCCACTTCTGACATTATGATGGAAGGAAGGTGATTGGTGAAACAGCTGAAGATGGTTGGGTGGAGGATTCGTCCAGTGTTTTAATTCCAAAAAGCTGAATCACTTTGCACTCAAATGTTTTTCTGAAAAGAAGAAAAGCAAACCAATAAAGATGGTCACTGGAGAGATGTCGGATGATGATTCTGACGAATCACTTGACACACAAGAACATGATTGCACCATCACGTCTCAAGAGGAAAAATGGTTTATAACTCTTGGAATTCTGACAATTGATGGAGAGCATCAAGTTCATGTGATGTGTCAGACACTGGTGCTACACGCAACATCATGAGCTTTACAGATCAGTGTGAAGGTTCTCAAAATGGTGACCCAAAATGAAGCCAATTTCCCATCATTGTGTGAACTGCCACACAATCTCACTGCAAAGGATGTTCAGGGTATTGGGGCACAGAACAAGAAGCAGCTTTCACTCATATCAAACAACTAGTGAGGACAATGCCATCCTTGTACTATGGTGAAAGGATGAGATCACCCTGCAGTGTGATGCCAACGAGACAGGACTTGGAGAATCCTCATGCAGCAGGGACAACCAGTTATGTTTGCATCCAGAGTGTTGACACAAACTGAACAAGGTTACACACAGACTGAGGAAGAATACCCGGCTATTGTGTTTGCTTGTCAGCATTTTAATCAGTACCTGTTTGGGAGACACAAAGTGATGGTAAAGTCTGAATGGTTTAAAGTATCTTTCTCAAACCACTTCTATCTGTTTCAAAGTGTCTACAAATGATGTTACTTTGTTTGCAAAGATATAATTTGGAAGTGAAGTACAATCAGGAGAAGTGGGTGTACGTCGCAAACATGCTGTCAAGAGCTGCACTCCCTGTGAAGAAAGTGACTGATACTGGTACAGGCCGTGAAATCTTCCAGATTCAACAAGGGGCAACAAGACAGCATGCTCTGGAAATCATCAGCCCAGCAGAGACATTGACCTGACACACAAGCATCTTGCTCAGATCAAGCAATCTACACAACGAGATGCAACTCTCCAAGCGCTGCAGGAAGTCAAGATGAAAGGATAGCTGGAAACCAACAAGGTCAATCCTGTTGCGATAAGGGAGAATTGGGCATACAGGGATGAAGTGATTGCCCAAGTGGCATCTTGTACAAAAGAGATACTGAATAGCATCCATGCAACTCATCAAGGAATTGAGTCCAGACTGAGGAAGGCTCTTGGTGAAACATGAGCAATAGATCTAAGCCCATATCAGTCATTACAGTGCTTGTAATGAACATTGAGCTAATGAGCTGTTCATGACATTCTCATAGACCATGTTTAAAGTTTGAACTAGGCTGCTTCACTCTTTTTGGAACTAATTACCTTGTCACGTTGACTACTATTCAGACTATTGGGAGTTAGACAAGCTAGTGTCAACAACCACCATTGAGATCAGTGAATGCCTGAAAACACACTTTAGTCGTCACGGCAATCCCAATATTATGATGAGCGAAAATGGCTTTCAAGTTCATGAAGGGAAAATTCAGCCACTTCATGACTAATTGGGGAATTCAGCAACTACATCATCTCTGTACCATCCCCCATCAAATAAAAAGGCTTGAGGCAGCAGTAAAAAATGCCAAAGGCATCCACAAAAAATCCAGTAGATCTTGCACAGATATGTACAAGATGATCCTAGATTGGAGAAACACACCTATTGAAGGCAGGGAAAATAGTCCAGTCCAGCGACTAATGTCACATTGCACCCAAACGACTCTTCCAAGAGCTAAAAGAACAATTGAAGCCAGAAGTAGTAACAGACATGAGTGACAAAATCAAAGTGAAATGAGAGAGCTAAATTTCACTTTGATAAACTGCCAAGTCATTGCCAGAGTTGAGAGTTGGAAAACCAGTCAGAGTATAAACATTCAATGCAATCAAATAAAAGTCAATCCACTTGGAAGCTGTGGAAAGCAGTTGTGACCTTGATTGTACATGGTGAAACTAGATATCTCATCACAACCGCCAACACGTCCGTGGGGAAGCTGCTCCTTCACAGCAATCAGCTGATGACGAACAGTTGACTTCACCAACTGACCAAAGAATGGATTGACCATCAGTCCTGGAGGTCACCTGGTCCTCAATGGACCAGTGTCAAAACTTGTCACGGCAACTACATTCCCCAGAAATGCAAAGTCACTCCGGCGGACATCAGACAACCAACAAAATCTACCATTAGGACATCTGAATGACTGAAAGATTGTGTGTGCAACGCGTGTGTAAAAACAGAGAAAAGTGAGGCAGGGCAAAATGAACAGTTTTCTGTTCAGTGATGACTTTTGCAGACTGTGTATAGAGAACTTGCAACTGCAAATGATTGTGCATAGTTTTTATTATCGTGGGATGTTTGGGGAAATGTCTTTGTGCATTGCTGCTTCTTGTGTACTCTGGCTTCTCAGTTATGTGACTGCTCAGGTCAGTTTGGATAAAACCAAGGCTTTGGGCAGAAGCCATTTTTTCTACCACATGTAATACATTGGGGAATGATCTTATCGTTCCAGCCCGCCGGCCGATGGTTGGGGCGCGCCGGTAAGATCACGAGAGAGCAAAGAAAGCAAGTTGGCTCCCGATTTTGCACCAAGAGTCCAAGGTCAACATTTTCACATAAATAAACACAAAATTGATATTTCATTTAAAACAGCAAATGAAGTGACAAGTGAAGAATGTGATTAAAATCTTCCATCTACTCTCTCTCCCTCACTGACTCCCGCAGTCTCTCTCCTTCCCTGACACTCCCAGTCTCTCTCTCCCTCCCTCACTGACCCCTGCAGTCTCTCTCTCTCCTTCCCTGACACTCCCAGTCTCTCTCTCCCTCACTGACTCCCGCGGTCTCTCTCTCTCTCTCCATTCCTGGCCCCCACACTCTCTCTCTCTCCCTCCCTGACTCCCACAACCTCTCTCTCCCTCCCTGACCCCCAGTCTCTCTCTCTCCCCCTGCTGAGCCCCGCAGTCTCTCTCACTCTCTCTCCCTCACTGACTCCCGCAGTCTCTCTCTCTCCCTCACTGACCCCCACAATTGAATGCTCAATGCATTCTGCGCCCGTTTTGAGCAAGAGGAAGCCTCGGATAAACCTGTACCTGAGGGCACCACTGAAGATGATGTGGAGATGCCGATCTTCTTGGAGATCCTCTCCACTTGGAGTCGGCAGTTTGTGGTCTCAATGGTAGCCATGATGTGGAGATGCTACTACCACTGAAGATGTCAGAACAACTTTCTTGAAGGTCAAGCTATGGGAAGCGACTGGCCCGGATGGGGTACCCAGATATGCACTCAGATCCTGTGTGGATCAGCTGGCGGGGGTATTCGCTGACATCTTCAACCTCTCTTTACAACAATTTGAGGTCTCTATCTGCTTCAAGACGACAACCATCATCCTGGTACCTAAGAAAAGCCAAGCAGCATGCCTTAATGACTATCGGCCGGTGGCTCTGACATCCATCATTATGAAGTGCTTCGAAAGGCTAATAATGCATGAATCAATTCCAGCCTCCCGGACTACCTGGATCCACTACAGTTTGCCTTTCATCGCAACAGGTCCACAGCAGACGCCATCTCCCTGGCCCTGCACTCAACCCTGGAACACGTAGATAACAAGGACACCTATGTCAGACTCCTATTTATTGACTACAGCTCAGCCTTCAACACCATTATTCCTATGAAACTCATCTCCAAACTCCGAGGCCTGGGCCTCGGCTCCTCCCTCTGTGACTGGGTCCTGAACTTCCTAACTCTCAGACCACAATCAGTAAGGATAGGCAACAACACCTCCTCCACGATCATCCTCAACACCGGTGTCCCACAAGGCTGTGTTCTCAGCCCCCTACTATACTTCTTATACAACTATGACTGTGTGGCCAAATTCCCCTCCAATTCAATTTTCAAGTTTGCTGACAACACCACCGTAGTGGGTTAGATCTCAAACAATGACGAGACAGAGTACAGGAATGAGATAGAGAATCTGGTGAACTGGTGCGGCGTCAATAATCTCTCCCTCAATGTCAACAAAGCGAAGGAGATTGTCATTGACTTCAGGAAGTGTAAAGGAGAACATGCCCCTGTCTACATCAACGGGGACAAATTGGAAATGAAGCCCAGTCCATCACACAAATCATCTTCCCATCCATCGACTCTGTCTACACTTCCCGCTACCTCGGAAAAGCAACCAGCATAATCAAGGACCCCACGCACCCCAAACATATTCTCTTCCACCTTCTTCCGCCAGGAAAAAGATACAAAAGTCTGAGGTCACGTACCAACCGACTCAAGAACAGCTCCTTCCCTGCTGCCTTCAGACGTTTGAATGGACCTACCTCGTATTAAGTTGATCTTTCTCTACACCATTGCTATGTCTGTAACACTACATTCTGCACTCTCTCCTTTCCTTCTCTATGTACGGCATGCTTTATCTATATAGCGTGCAAGAAACAATACTCTTCACTGTATACTAATACATGTAACAATATTAAATCAAATAGTCCCTCTCTCTCCCTCATTGACTCCCGCAGTCTCTCTATCCCTCACTGACCCCCGCAGTCTCTCTCTCTCCCTCACTGACCCCCGCAGTCTCTCTCTCTCCCTCACTGACCCCCGCAGTCTCTCTCTCTCTCCCTCACTGACCCCCGCAGTCTCTCTCTCTCCCTCACTGACCCCCGCAGTCTCTCTCTCTCCCTCACTGACCCCCGCAGTCTCTCTCTCCCTCACTGACCCCCGCAGTCTCTCTCTCTCTCCCTCACTGACCCCCGCAGTCTCTCTCTCTCTCTCCCTCCCTCACTGACCCCCGCAGTCTCTCTCTCTCTCTCTCCCTCACTGACCCCCGCAGTCTCTCTCTCTCTCCCTCACTGACCCCCGCAGTCTCTCCCTTTCCCTCAGTGACTCCCTGCGGTCTCCCTCTCTCCCTCACTGACCCCCGTGGTCTCTCTCTCTCCCTCACTGACCCCCCACAGTCTCTCTCTCTCTCTCTCTCTCACTCACTGACCATAGGGGTCTCTCCCTCCAGCTTGCCATAGTCTCCCCGCCCCGCTGGCCATCCTTCCCAGCATGCTCTCCTGCTGCTCAGGCTTATGCAATGCCATTCATTTTTCTGCTGTTTCTCCAATCTCAGGCTGTTTCCCTGCTGTGTCTGCGGCTGATAGGCTTACCATTGGGATGTAGTTGATCCGGTCACTCCAGGTCACTCAGCTCCTGATGTCATTACAACCGTGTTTCTAACAAGGACGAAAGAGCTGAATTCCAGAGGTGAGGTGAGAGTGATTGCCCCTGACATCAAGGCTGTATTTGACCGAGTGTGGCATCAAGGAGCCCGAGCAAAACTGGAGTCAATGGGAATCTGGGGGAAAACTCTCTGCTGGTTGGAGAAATACCTGGCACAAAGGAAGATGGTTGTGGTGGTTGGAGATCAAACATCTCAGCTCCAGGACATCACAAGACTAATTCTATAAATAACTGTACCTGTTGATTGGTGCAGTTTTGAGGATGAAATTTACATAATAGTCAATGGGGGCCATCTTACCAAAAACCTCTAAGTACCGAATAAGCATGAAAATGGGAGAAATTCGTGCTTTTTTTGGGCAAGTTTAAAATCGAATCTTACCTGACATAGTCAAAAATATCCAGCCAAACCGGTTTCTTGCCCATAGGGGGAGTGGGTGGGGCCTAAATCACCCAAAAGCCAGCTAATAGCAGCAGAAGGCGCTATTAAATTAAGTTAAATTCCTATACTGTACTGAATTTGTTGAGCTCAATAGTGAGTAGATAGTGGTTATAATTGGCCTCAACATCCCTGGTCTGGGGAGGAGCTGAAAAGCCTCCTTCATAGAAACCCTACAGTACAGAAAGAGGCCATTCAGCCCATCGAGTCTGCACCGACCACAATCCCACCCATATTCCTACATATTTACCCACTAATCCCTCTAACCTACGCATCTCAGGACACTAAGGGCAATTTTAGCATGGCCAATCAACCTAACCTGCACATCTTTGGACTGTGGGAGGAAACCGGAGCACCCGGAGGAAACCCACGCAGACACGAGGAGAATGTGCAAACTCCACACAGACAGTGATCCAAGCCGTGAATCGAACCCAGGTCCCTGGAGCTGGGAAGCAACAGTGCTAACCACTGTGCCGCCCCATTCCTGATCACTGTCTGACCACCTCTCAGGAAATGTTGGGTGGTGTCAGGGGGTCAGGATCAGCGGGAGGGAAAGGGCAAGAGTGTGATGTGATCCAGGGTCAGTCTGAGACCCAGAGATTGGTTCCAACTTCACCCAACCCCATGATTACATCATCAATGTTTGTCATCAAAGCTTCCTCATAAATAGAGGCTCTTGGTGAAGGTAAGACTGAGGGGAACGATGATCCAGCAAAACGCAAGGCAGCTGAGGAGATAAAGAAAAGCCAAGCTCATTAAGGTTAGGATCAAGGGAAGAAAAGAGATAGCAGAGGGAGCTTCAGTATTCAGTCACCAACCTAGATTGTAATAAAAGTATTTCATAATTTCTATCACAAGCTTATCCCCTCTTCCACCTGGAAAACCCTCAGACTTTTTGTCTCTTGGTTACTCATTGTGAAAATATTGCTATCTTCCCCACTCCTCCCAGGCAAACTGCAGTGACTTTGTATCCAAGTGACCCCTCCCAAGTCTATGAGTAGCCATTATTACAATATTTGTGTTGCTATAAATAGAACTGTGTAGATCTCCTGTGGAATGTCGCCTGAGCTTCAAGATTGGATGTATTTCCTGCCGTTTTGAAAAACAAATTTATTTCATTTTTGAATGCTGAAACAAGTCTGATGGTTTCCCCGGTGGAAGAGAGTTATCAGTTTGTGGTATAAATCATGAAGACCCAAGTCAACTACCAGTCAACCAACAAAGTAAATGGCCCCAGCACAAACTTGCCCCGCTGCAGCTTCCTGTGCACGTACCCCTCACCTTGCCCACAGCCCTGGGTTAATGGATTCCAGTTCCCCAACCTTTGCTGTTGCCTGACCCAAGCTCTACCCACTTGCTGCCCCCACCTCCCAGCTGCAGGTGACAGTGACAAGTTGCATTGTGGGGAGGGTCTGAGCACAGGTGGTGTGAAGGTCAGTGCTGTATTGATTGAGGGGGTAAATTCTTGAATTATCAGATTTAAGCCCTTCAGTTGCTCCAACATTTGATATCTGCTGATATTAATTTTCTTAATTCCCTCATTCTTTTCAGCTCCTAGAATACTATTTCTGCTGTGGAAATTGTGTCTTTTACTGTGAAGCCCGACACAAAAGGTGAAAGTTTATGGCCTTGCTCAACCCGAGACCATAAAATCTCACCCGAGGTCAACGGATCTTCCCTTGCCCGCCCCTCGACCGCTCCGATTCCCGTGGCGGGTGGGTGCGGTAGAATTCTGGCCAAAATCTTTGTTTATTATATCTGCCATTTCCTCATTCCTCATGTCCTTTGCCGGTATCTAAAACACTCCTAATCCTCAGATTTGCTACTGTTTGTTGCAACATTGTAAACCTCTTCTTTAAATCTAATAATGCTATCCTGAACATCCTGAATGAATCTTGGACGGGTCCACCTTGCTGAGGTTTTGTTCTTCAATGGAATGTATTTTTGTTGGACTTTTTGAATTGTTTCTTTAATGTTTCCCAGGCTTTATCGAGGGAGGAGACTGACTTTAACAGAAAGGTTATGAGATGAATTGAGGCTTCAATTAAAAATAAATCTATTTAATTTGACAGCCATTACAGGGACATGGCTACAAGACGACAAGGGGTGATGCCTGCATATTCAAGGGTGCCTGAATATTTTGGAATGACAGGAAGGTAGGAAAAGAGATGGCCTTACTGCCAAACATCAAGATGTGCAATCAGTTTAGGTGGAGATAAGAAAGGAGGAAGTCATTTGTGGGAGTGGTTGTCGCCCCCCCAACAATAACCAGCACTGTCGAATGATACCTACTAGAAGAAATAATGGGGGCTTGTGACAAAGGTATGGCAATAATCAAGGCTGATTTTGATCTCATAGATCAACGAATCAATTGCCAAGGGTAGCCTGGAAGATGAGTTCATAGAGTATTTTTGGGATGGTTTCTTTGGGTGGCTCATTCTACAGTGAACCAGAGAGCAGGTTATTCTAGATTTGCTAATGTAAGACAGGATTAATTACTGATAGTAGTGATCATAACATGATTGAATTTTGTACTAATTTTGAAGGAGAGAAGAGTGGGTCAAAGACTACGGTTTTAAACAATAAGAGCAATTATGAGGGTATCAAGACAGAGTTGGCTAAAGTGAAGTGGAAAATTAGGTTACGGGGGAAGTCAGGAAGATGCAGTGGCAGATATTTGAGGAGATATTTCATAACACTCAGCAAAGATACATTCCAGTGAGAAAGACAGACTCAAGGGGAGGATGCACCAGCTGTGCTTATCTAAGGAAATTTAAAATAGTATCAAATTGAAAGAAACAGCATACAACTCCATGAAGATTTGTTTCAAATCAGAAAATTTGACAGCAAAAAAAAGAGAATGATTAAAAGGATGAGAAGAGAGAGAAATTGGAGTATGAGGGAAAGAAGGGGGGGGAAATACAAAAACAGATACCGAGGGTTTCTCCAGCTATTTAAACAGCAAAAGAGGAAGTAAAATGAGCATTGGTCCTCTAATTAATAATGGAAGATAAGCAAATTGAACAGGTATTTGCATCTACAGAGGATAGTAAGAAGTTTAACAACACCAGGTTAAAGTCCAACAGGTTTATTTGGTAGCAAAAGCCACACAAGCTTTCGAGGCTCTGAGCCCCTTCTTCAGGTGAGTGGGAATTCTGTTCACAAACAGAACTTATAAGACACAGACTCAATTTACATGAATAATGGTTGGAATGCGAATACTTACAACTAATCCAGTCTTTAAGAAACAAAACAATGGGAGTGGAGAGAGCATCAAGACAGGCTAAAAAGATGTGTATTGTCTCTTACTGTGTTTACCCCAGTCCAACGCCGGCATCTCCACATCATGACTTCTACAGAGGATACCATTGACATTCCAGAAATGATTGTGAATCAAGAATTGAAAGAGAGGGAGGAATTTAAAACAATTACAATCACCAGGGAAAAGGTATTGAGAAAATGACCAGAACTAAAAGCTGAAAGGTCTGGATGGACTTCATCCTAGGCTCTGAAATGAAGTGGCTGCTGAGATACTAGATGCATTAGCTTTAATTTTCCAAAATTCCCCAGATTCTGGAAAGGTCCCATCAGATTGGAAAATATCTGAAAGATCTCAAAACAGGCAGAATCAACATGGTTTTGTGAAAGAGATATCTTGTTTGACTCATTTATTAGAGCACTTTGAGAAAGTTATGACAATGTAAATGAAGGGGAAGCTGTAATGTGCTGTACTTAGATTTCCAGAAGGCATTTGACAAGATGCCACAGCAAAGTTTAATACACAAACTAAGAGCTCATGGTGCAGGGGATAAAATATTTGCAGGAATAGAGGATTGGTTAGTGAACGGGATACAGAGTATAGGCATAAATGGGTCATTTTCAGGTTAGTCAGATGTAAATAGCGGATTGCCAGAGGATCAACACTGGAGCCTCAACTATTTACAATCCATATCAATGACTTTGATGAAGTGACCAAATTTGCTGATAAAACAAAGCTGGGTAGGTGAAACGTTTTAATCAAGCAATTGAGGTTGGCCTGCTTGAATATGAACTCCCTGATTAAGGGCCAAATTGATGGTCAAATCAAACCCATGCTCTGTACTTAAACAGGACTGTCAGTTCCTCTGGCACTCTGGATGTAGACTGCATACTCTGAGCACTCTGTATAGTGTTGTTGGATCTTGTAATAAAGGAATTTTGGTGAAGAGACTTCCGCCTCCGAGGACTTATTACAGAAGGAAAGTAAATTGTGAAGAGAACAGAAGGAGTTAGCAAGAGGACATGTGTGAGTAAATTTTGGCAAATAGAGTATACTGTAGGGAAATGTGAACTTGTCCAATTTCATAGAAAGAAAAGAAAAACAGTATATTATCTAAATAGGGAGCGATTACAAAACTGAGGTATAGAGGGATCTGGGTATGGCAGATGCTGCGTTGTGGCTGCGATGCTCACATATTCCATCCCAATCTCCTGCACCAAACCTTTAATCCTTGAAACATGAGTTTTCACCCTTTCCTTGACTTTTGGGAGCTGACATTGTTAAGGTTTAACTCATAATGGCCAATTAGTTTGATGAAAATAACTCTCAGGAATGTTACAGGGCACAATTCCTCCCTGAGGCAGAGATAGGCAGCACTAATGGGCACTATTCATACTCAGGCTTTGTCAGTCCGAGATCTCATTTCTGTTAGGCCTTTACACTTAAGATTCCTGGGCAGCCACTGAATAATCTCTAAATGCCTGCCCACCAGCCGTCAAAACACCAACTGCCCATTACTATCTATCATTCTGCCTTATTTTTCACAGTCTCATCCTGCCAGCCCTTAGTCTAACCTTCTTCAGTCATACCACTCCTTTCTCCCACCGCATTAGCCCTGCTCCTTCAGATGGCCTATACCTCCAGGGCACTGGCAGCTGTAAACTGCACTCATTCTCACTTTTTTTGCCACACAGGCAGAGGAATC
Source organism: Mustelus asterias (assembly GCF_964213995.1). Lineage (NCBI taxonomy): Eukaryota > Metazoa > Chordata > Chondrichthyes > Carcharhiniformes > Triakidae > Mustelus > Mustelus asterias. The sequence goes on along the minus strand of NC_135811.1, from coordinate 69,299,720 downwards.
ATTTCGGGCAGCTGATTGCAGAAATCCTCCACATTCATCTAGGGCTTTGAAGGATTTTTAATGATGTGGAGATGCCGGTGTTGGACCGAGGTAAACACAGTAAGAACTTTAACAACACCAGGTTAAAGTCCAACAGGTTTATTTGGTAGCAAAAACCTTTTGCTACCAAATAAACCTGAAGGATTTTTAAGACAGACAGGCTGAAGGTTTCAGGACAACACACATCAGCAGTGACCACAACCCCCCCACCCCCCTCCTTTCCTGAGGAGGTCCAGGTTCTTGTCCTTCTTGGGTGTGAACCTCATCTGTCATTGGGAGGGTCCGGGCAAATCGCAATCTGAAATCTTGCTGGTGCAAATGCCCAGTTTTGGCCACTCGTGACATTTTGTGGCCATTACGGGATTTGTGCCCATGGCTAATGGACCCGCGAAATTGCACCCCAGAACTAGGGGACACAGTTTCAAAACAAAGGATCTCCCACTTAAGACAGAGACGAGGGGTTGTGAGTCTATGGAACTCTCTTCCCCAAAGAGCAGTTGGGGCAGGGCCATTGAATATTTTGAAGGCAGAAGTAGATTCTTGACTAACAAGGGAGTCAAAGGTTATTGGGGTAGGCAAGATGGTGGCATTGAGGCTCCATTCAGATCAACCATGATCTTACTGAATGGTGGAGTAAGTTCAAAGGGCCAAACTGCCTGCTTCTGCTCCTAGTTCATATGTTGATATGTATGTTGGTATGAGGACTGCCCCAAGGGAGGAAAGAGAAATCAAAATGCAGAGGGAGGTTTGAAGGAAGTTATTTCAGAGTTTTAGGGGTGAGGCGGCTGAAGACAAGGTCAACAGTCATGATAAAAATGGAGAATACACACGAGGCCAGAGTGGAGGAACATCTTGATAAACTTTCCACATTTTCTCAGGCCAACAGCTTAAAACTGCTTGAATAATAAAGAAGGAAATGAATCTTGTAACCGTCATGTTCGATCGGGAAAGCTGAAAGATGCAGGTTCTGACTGGCTTTGCACTGATTGTCCAATAACAAGGGATCTGCAGCTTCTGTTTATTGTCAACACAAAGCAACATGGAAGTCAGGCTCATAAAACAAAGCAGAGGTCGCTTTACAGCAAAAGATAACAGCTTTGAGTCAAAGGCAATTTACAAATCATGTGTCTGACTCTGCTTCTGGAAGCACTGATAAAGAGCAGAGTCTGTGAGTCATTTCCTTTCAACTAAGGCAAGCAAACTGACACTCGGATTCAATCACCATAAATAACCCACATGACAAGACCAAATTGTCTGATATTCAGAGAGAGCTACTGCATGGCAGATTGCACTCAAATTCAACAGAAATTTGCTGTACCGACAACACTGAATTTCACAGAATCACATCATCCCAAAACTATTACAACCCAGAAGGAGGCCATTCAGCCCATTGTGTCTGCACTGCTCTCCAGAAGAGCAATTCACTTAGTGCGATTCCCCTGCCGCTCCTTGTAACCCTGCACATTCTCCCTTTGCAGATCTATCTAATGCCCTGTTGAAGGCCTCAATTGAACCTGCCACACTCTCAGGCAGTGCATTCTGGACCTTAACCACTCACTATGTAAAAACACTTTTCTAATGTCACTTTTGCAAGTTAATTTAAATCTGTGCCCCCTCATTTTTGCTCCTTTCATAAGCAGGAGCAGCCTCTCCTTGTCTACTCTGTCCAGACCCCTCATGATTTTGAGCAGGAACTCGCAGAACATAGGAGCAGGATAAGGCCATTCAGCCCACTCCACCATTCAACAGGATCATGGCTGATCTGCTGTGGACTCAACGCTACTTTGCCGTCTGTTCCCCATAACCCATGACCCCCTTGTTTGTCAAAAATCTGCCTTGAATAAATTAAATGACCCATCCCCCACTGCTTCCTTGGGAAGAGAATTTCATACTCATTCTGCTAAACTTCAATGGGCAAAGGCCCAATCTGTTTCACCTTTCTTCATTAGATAAACCCTTCATCCCAGGAATGAGGTGAGTGAACCTTCTCTGAACTGTTTCTAACACCATTGTATATTTTTTCAAATAAGGAGACTTAAGTACACAGCACGCCAAACACAGCCTCATCAATGCCCCATCCAACCGCAGCAAACACCATGGCTTTTGTGCTCCCTGCAATAAACACCAACATTCCATTTGCCTTCCTAATCACCTGCTGCACTTGCATACTAACCTTCCATGATTCATGCCCCAGGATGCCCAGATCCCTCTGTACTACAGAGTTCTACAATCTCTCTCCAATTAAATTATCCATTGCTTTTCTATTCTTCCTATCAAGGTGGACACGTTCACATTTTCCGACATGATTCATTATACACCCAACTTGCCCACATCCCTTTGCAGACTCTCTCACCTCTCCTGACAACATACCTCATTACCTACCTTAGCGACATTGACAAATTTAGCTACCATACATTTGGTCCATTCACTGATGTAGTTTTTAAATAGTTGATGTCCCAGAATTGATCCTTGTATCACTCCACTGTAATAACTCCACGGAGGTGAAAGTCCCATCACCAAGTTACTTTATTTACACCACATACCTGTACACAGCCAGCTCTCCAGTTGCTCCCGGCTGAATGCAGATTGGGGGTCTGACACACCTGCTTTAAATAGGGAGCATGAGGCTCCCTGATTTAACCATTAATTAGGACTCATCAGGAAACTCTTTTTGTGTACCAACCAAATAAACAAAATCAAATTAACTCAGGGACAACTCAAAAAGGACAGCTCCCTAAAAGGAGGGGAACCGCCCGAAACAAAAAACGAAGTGGAAAGGAAACTTAAAACATCAAATTAAAATGTGATTAGAGGAGTTGGTAATACATCCCAGCCCCTGCGGTGCCCAGTGGGCACGAAAGGTGTCAACTGTGCCCCCAGACACTGCATGCTCCCTCTCCAGGGGCACCTGGCAGTGAATATAGCCGCGTAAAGGGGCAGACAGTCAGGGTGGACGACCCCTTCGGTCGCCCGTTGCCTGGACCTGTTGATGGTGCACCTCGCCAGGCCCAGGAGCAGGCTTACGAGGAGGTCCTCCTTCTTCCCCGCCCCCCTCCGCACCAGGTGCCCGTAGATCAGGAGCGTGGGACTGAAGTGCAAACAAAACATCAATAAGAGATTTTTCAGGAAACTGAAAAGGGTGTGCAGCCTATAACACATAATGTAGACATGGTCCATGGACTCCACAAGAGTGCAAAAAGGGCACGCTTGGGAGCCCGTGAACCAAAAGAACCTATGATTCTACGGTACTGCTGTGTGCAGTACCCTCCACCCCAGGTCCCCAAGACAGTGGGGGGAGATCCCTCCGTAGAGGAACCTCCACTAGGGACCTCCGCCGCCCGACGGCAACAAAGCCCACCAAGGTGTATCGGGCGACAGGCAAGAACGCGGTAGTGGAAGGTGTGCAGCAGCAGCCCGCACAGGAAACGCCTCCGTGCGGTGGCAAAGGGCATGGAAGGCATTTCCATGAGGCGGTACATGCTGTGAGGCACATGACCCCGGGGGGGGCGGGGGGTGGGGGGTGTAGATTTTGGGCCAAAGTGAAATTCCATCCGAGCAGGGGTAACCTCGGGCGGGATCCCACCGCACGCCTGCGTCTCCTCAAGACCACGTGTGCCCTCAGGTCCGAGCACAACCGTCCTAAGGTCTTGGATGGCTTTAGCAGCGTGCTCAGCCAGCACGTGGGGGCTCATCCAGCCCGCTCCTCTGCTATCCAGCACGTCCCCAATCCTGGTCACCCCGGCGTCCATGGCCCTCCTCTCCACCAACCACCTGAAATTATACGGCTGGAGGAGCGGATTCCTGAGCAGCGGCTCTCGCATGAGAGCTGCTCCTCCTGACGGGGGAGAGCTGCGTCGCGAGGCGACCGTGTTCCAGACCATCAGAAGGTCCTGGTAAAAGACGGGCAACGCCTATAAGGAGGTCGGAATGCGCCAGATGGATATGCAGGAGCTGCACGTCATAATTCAGTCCGTGCAACTGGTGGAAGAAATACTTTGCCAAGGCACACCATCGTGGAAGAGGCTTGATGTAAAGGTATCTCTGCAGGCTCTGGAGGCGGAAGGTCACCACCTGTGTGCGAAGGCACACCAGCTCCTGACTGCCCTCACCAAGCGGGAGATGCAGAACCTCAGCAGAGACCCAGTGCAGTCGGTTGTCCCAGAAGAACCGGACGAGGGTTCTCTGGGTGTTTGTGACAAAGTCAGGGGGAGGGGTCAAAGTGACCAGCCGGTACCACAACGTGGAGGCGAGCAGCTGGTTTATGACGAGAACTCGCACACTGTAGTACAACACTCGGAGCAGTCCTGTCCAGCGACTCAGGCGAGCAGAGACTTTGGCCTCCAGCTCCTGCCAGTTCGCCGGCCAGGATTCCTCGGCTGGAAGAGATGGACTCCCAAGTAGAGGAGGTTGGTCCTGCTCCCGGTGAAAGGCCTGAGCTCCTCCGGAAGGGGGTCCGTCTCCCATGGGACGACCAGGAGCCTGGAGCACTTGGCCCAGTTGATCCTGGCGGAGGACGCGGCGGAGTACACCGCCTGGCATTCTCGCATCCTCTGCAGGTCAGTCGGGTCCGTGAACATGAGGAGCATGTTTTCACCATAAGCCGACAGGGCCATCCCTACGTCCGGGCCGTGCAGAGTCAAACCCGACAACCTCCTCTGCAAGAGGTCCAGGAATGGCTCCACGCATATAGAATACAGTTGGCCGGACAAGGGGCAGCCCTGCCGTACTCCTCTCCTAAAGCGAAGGGGCGCCGTCAGGGACCCGTTTACTTTAATGAGACACTCTGTGGCAGAGTACAGTAATCGGATCCGGGCGACAAAATGCGTCCCGAACCCGAATGCCCGCAGAATTCTGAGCAGATACTCATGCTCCACCCTGTTGAACGCCTTCTCCTGACCTAATGACAAGAAGGCGCTCGACAAGCCCCGTGGGAATGATGGATCAGATCCCAGACGAGGTGGAGATTATCATGTATTGAATGGCCCGGGACCGTGTAGGACTGGTCAGGGTGGATCATATGGTCCAACACGGAGCCAAGGCGTGATGACATGGCCCTGGCAAAGATTTTGTAGTCTGTGCTGAGGAGGGAGACCGGGCGCCAGTTGTTAAGGTGGCGGAGATCCCCCTTCTTCAGCAGCAGGGCAATGATCGCCCTGTGCCACAAAAGGGGCATCTCCCCAGTTGCAATGCTCTCCCCAGGACTCCCATGTAGTCATTCCCCAGGACGTCCCAGAACGCCCTGAAGAACTCCACGGTCAGCCTGTCCAGCCCCGGGGCTTTGCACCGTTGGAGGCTGTCGAGGGCGCCGGTCAGCTCCCCCAGGCTTACCGGGGTCTCAAGCGTGTCAGCGCCCTCCAGGCTGACCTGCGGCAGGTCCTCCCACAAAACTCTGCGGATATCCTCGCTGGACGGATCCGGAGAGAAAAGGGCAGTGTAGTTATTTCAAGCAATGGCCCTGATGCCCTCCGGATCCGAGACGGGGAACCGTCGTCAGCCAGCAGCGTAAGGAGCTGCTGACGGATCGCCCGCCCTTTTTCCAGCGAGTAGAAGAAGGGGGAGCCGCGGTCCAGGTCCACTTGGAACTGGAGCTGTGACCTCACGTACGTGCTGCGGGACCCGACCAGTTGCAGGTCCCACAGCGCGCCCTTCTTCTCCCTGTACTCCAGCCGCAGGGCCGGGTCCACGTCGGGCTGGCTGAGACGTGCCTCCAGGTCGAAAACCTCCTGCTCCAACTCCTCGAGGGATTTCCGCCTCTTTGTCGACCCCCTCGCGTACTCCTGACAGAAGGTCTTGCCCACATCTCACCATAGCCTCAAGGAGGGGAAGCCTCCCCACTTCCTTCTCCAGCCGGCCCAGAAACGATGAAACGAGTCCAGAAACTGCCCGTCCTCCAGCAACAGGTTGTTAAAGTGCCAGTACGTGAACCCCCCCCCACCCACCCCACACCAGGTGGTGGTCCGTGCACGGCACCTGCGGGATTTCCGGAAGCCGACAGAACGCCTGACACGTACGTCCTCGAAATGTAAAGACGGTCGAGTCTGGACGCTCCGGCTCCAGGCCTCACGTAAGTGAAAGTTCTGGAGCCAGGATGGAGATGTCTCCAGACATCCACCAAGTCATGGATCCCGAGCAGGTCCCGCAACTTCACCACACGAGGGTGCGCAGCCAGGGGCTGGTGCGGTCCCATGCCTCGAGGGTACAGTTGAAATCCCCCCTGAGGACAATGCATTTGCCCCCTTTGATGGTGCCAAGATGACTGGACACTTTCTCGTAGAAAGTTGTTTGCTGCGGCCCAGCGGTCGGGGCGTAGACTTTCAGCAAGTGAATGACCACGCCCCCCTCACGGGCCATCAAATTCAGCAATCGGCCTGGCACAGGCTCCTGGACCCCCAAGCTGAAAATGCGGGGCCAACAAGATAGCCACCCCACTAGAAGCGAGCGTGAGGCGGCTCATGTAGACCCCCCGCCTCGCCACTCCAGGAGCCATTGGACTTCATCTCCCGGGGTGGTACAGGTTTCTTGCAGGAAACACACCGCATACTTCCTGACTTGGGGGACTGAGAAGTTCTGGAACCTGCGGAGTGGCTCACTGCTGCCGTTGATGTTGAGGCTGGCTATGGTCACCTTTATGTCAGTAGCTTAGTGTTCCTGTCACCATCCACTTATCTAATTGTGTGGGGGAGCGGTGGTGCAAGACGCGCCGGTCCACTCCCTCATGAACCTGGTGAGGAACCCTTGCAACTGGCGCTGCTCTGTTTCGTCCGAGTCCAGTGCCGCCTGCGAGCAGGCTTGTGCGGACTGGATGAGCAGCGCTAGGTTCGACCAACGGTTGAGGGCCAGTTGGATGCTGTCAGGGCGACCAGAACGTGTTCTTATAATTCCCTGAGTTCCCCTGGGGGAATGAGGGGCGACTCGGTGGGGGGCACGAGGGAGTCCCCCGCCTCGCTCCAGGCAGACTGAAAAACCATCCCCGTGCCCACTCGCGAGCAGCTTACCTCCTCAGGGCAGTCGCCCTTCGATTCCGAGTCTCCCGCTGTAGTGCGTACGGCGGGCGGTACGGAGCCACCAACCAGTCCTCGCTCCCCCCACCCAATCCTATCCCCGGGATCGGCGGAGGGGGGGATCCCCCTGGGCTCCTCGCTTGCTTCTGGCCCCAAGGGTGGCAGCGGCTCAGTCCCCCGCTCTGCCCCAAACGCCTGGGCACCCCACAGGTCCAGAGGACCGTCCGGTCCGAGGTCGGGGGTGCCCAGCATCAGAGCTCAGGACAGCGAGGGCCTTCCTCGCCACCACCACCAAACAGCGGTGTGCTGCCGCAGTCCTCCAGCGTCCGGAAAATGATCACCTCCGGGATGCTAAATTGCACCGGGTGGAACGGAACCACAGGGGTCCCGCTTGCACCCGGCCCTGGGGAGTCCCCTCGCACCCGACCCCGGGGTGTCCCGCTCGCACCCGACCCTGGGGGGTCCCGCTCGCACCCGACCCCGGGGGTTCCCGCTCGCACCCAGCCCCGGGGTGTCCCGCTCGCACCCGACCCCGGGGGGTCCCGCTTGCACCCGGCCCTGGGGAGTCCCCTCGCACCCGGCCCCGGGGTGTCCCGCTCGCACCCGACCCTGGGGGGTCCCGCTCGCACCCGACCCCGGGGGTTCCCGCTCGCACCCGGCCCCGGGGGGTCCCGCTCGCACCCGACCCGGGGGGGACCCGCTCGCACCCGACCCCGGGGGGTCCCGCTTGGGGGACTGCGGCTGCGGGTGTTTTTTGTCTTCTTGCTCCCACTCTGGGGTCAAAGCACAAAAACGGGTGTGGGCGGGGCAGGGGATAGTTTAAACAGGGAGAGGGGCGTGGGCGCCACCACCTCTATGCTAGGGGAGGGGGTGTGCGGAGTCCCACTGGTGTTGGGTTCCCCCTCCCCTGAGGTGTAGCGCCTCTTCTCGAGGGGCAGCCCTCTGGCAGGGGATGCCCCTTGCACTCTGCCCCTCTCCTTCTCGCCCCGCCCCTTAGGCTTTCCCTTCCCCTCCCCGGGAGGTGTGATGTCTGCCAGCTCGGGGTTGCGTGCCCCCCCACGCCCAGATCTGGGAACCCGTGCAGCTGCGACGCTGGGCCCAGCACAGGACACTGAGGCGTGTATGGGCCTGGTTGATGGTTTGGGAGCGGGGCCGGAGGTGGGTTTTTTCCCCGAGCCGGCTGCCGGGGTGACTGGAGTAGTGGGGGTCGGGGTTCCGTTCCCCTTCTTCTTTTTGCCCTTTTTTTCTTGGGTCTTCTGGCCTTGCGGAGGCTCCGCTCCCCCCCCCCCCCAACCCCCCCTCCCCTGCCACCCTGCCAGCAGCCAAGGTGGCAGCAGCTGCTGGTGTGGCTTCCCCTTGCGGGGGGTGGGGGGGCAAATGGTACTTGGTTGGGGGGAGAGGAGGCTGCAGTGCCAGCTGCGGCCGCCTTGGGGTGGGGATTGGCGGCCTTGGAGACAAAGCAGTTTTTCTTAATGTGCCCCATGCCTGGCATGGCACCGCGCGCCATCCACAGGCCAGAAGACCTGGTATGTTGTTGAGGCCCCTCTCGAGGCACTCCTCCTGGGCCAGGTGGACAAATATCTGGCGCTGGAAAGAGTAGACGTGCCGGAGGGCAGGTCGAAGGCCAAGCGGGATTGGCGCCACCCCGAACCTGACCTCCCCGAGTAGATGGAGGTGGATGAGGAGGAGCTCCACGGGGATAAAGGCGGGACGTTCGATAGTGTGACTCTGTGTGCAGTGGCCTCCAAAGGGTCACTGCCAGGAATGTCCGGCCCAACGTGAGCCCCTTTCCCAAGGCGAGGTCGACCACCTGTTCAGCATTCAGGAAGAAAATGGCCTTGCCGTCCATCTTAAAGGCTGCTACAATGGCTGAGGGGCTGACAACCCAAGCTATTGCCCTGACGCAGGCCTCAATGTTCATGTTGGGGTGGGCGTAACACTTGACCCCGAGCCGTTTGGTCAGGAGGCGGAAAGGTGGCAGGGTTTTGGGAGTGGCGGAGACTTTGGCCGCCGCCACACCTGCTTGGGTGGGCCTGGAAGGCCCTGCCACCGGCGATGATGATGTGGTCACCATGTTTTTAAAGAGTGCTATGCCCACCCTGAGACTGCCCAGATGTTACAGTTTGGTGTATTATTTCTTTTTTTTTCCTTGTGGGGGTGCAGGGAGGATTGGGTGGGAGCCTCTCTGGCCCTTACAACAGGATGTGGAGATGCCGGCGTTGGACTGGGATGAACACAGTAAGAGTTTTAACAACACCAGGTTAAAGTCCAACAGGTCTATTTGGTAGCAAATACCATTAGCTTTCAGAGCGTTGCTCCTTCGTCACTTCCACTCCATCTGACGGCCTTACGACAGGCACAGAGAGGGGGTGGAGAGGGAAGGGAGGGTGGGTATGTTGGGGGGGGGGGTTCTCTGCCCAGGTGTTGGGGGGTCAGAGAGAGAATGAGGGAGGGTGGATGGGGTGGGTGCTCTCTCCCTGGTTTCAGCGAAGGAGAGGGGGACAGAGGAGCAGGAAGGAGGGTGAAGGACGGGGCACTGCGGTGGGCTAGTGCCCCAGGTCAGGAGAGGAGGGGGGGGGGGCGGGTGCCGGTCTTGAGGGCAACAGCAGTGGGTGGGGGGACTTTTAGTCTTCAGCCCTTTGGGCCTAACAAAAAGTCCAGGGTGTCTTCACCCCCCCACCCCTGTAGACGGGAAAGACTTTCTGTATTCTTCCCCTCCCCCTTCCCTTTCAGGAAAAGACCTGTGATGAATGGGGCATCAGCCCAACAACTCAGTCCTTTGAAGTTATTTTCTCCCTCTTGTTGGGTGATGTCCTCCTTCCTGCAGCTGAAAGCTGGGCCTTGAACCTCCAGGCCCAAGGCCTCTGGTCTTTTTGGGCCTCTCACCCTCCCTCCCTCCCCTCTCCCAAGGAGAGAGCACCTGCCAGTGGTTGGATGTTCGGGGTGGGTTGTGGGGGGGGGGGGGGGGCTGGTTGGGTTGGGTTGAATCCTTCCATGGAGGGAAAGTCCCATCACCAAGTTACTTTATTTATACCATACATCTGTACACAGCCAGTTCTCCAGTTGCTCCCTGCTGGGAGTCTGACACACCTGCTTTAAACAGGGAGCATGAGGTGTACCAACTTTTTGTGTACCAACCAAACAAACTAAATCAAATTAACTGAGGGACAACTTAAAAGGGGTGGCTCCCCAAATGGAGGGGACCCGCTCGAACCAAAAAGCAAAGCAGAAAGAAAACTTAAACCATCAAATTAAAATGTGGTTATCAGGGCCGATAATACACCCCAGCCCCTGCGGTGCCCAGCGGGCACAGAAGGCATCAACTGTGCCCCTGGACACTGCATGCTCCCTCTCCAGGGACACCTGGCCACGAATATAGCTGCAGTAGAGGGGCAGACAGTCAGAGTGGACGACTCCGTCGATCGCCCGCTGCCTGGACATACTGATAGCTCGCCTCGCCAGGCCCAGGTTCACGAGGAGGTCGTCCTCCCGACCTGCCCCCCTCCGCACCAGGTGCCCGTAGATCAGGAGCGTGGGACTGAAGTGCAAACAAAACATCAGTAAAAGAATTTTCAGGAAACTGAAAAGGGTGTGCAACCTATAACACAAGACATAGACATGGTCCACGGACTCCACAAGATTGCAAAAAGGACACTCTTGGGAGCCCGTGAACTGAAAGAACCTACGGTTGTACGGTACTGCTGCGTGCACCACCCTCCACCCCAGGTCCCCAAGATCCCTCCGTAGAGGGACCTTCACTCGGGACCTCCGCCGCCCGACAGCAACAAGGCCCACCAAGGTGTGTCCGGGCAACAGGCGAGGACGCGGTAGTGGAAGGTGTGCAGCAGCAGCCCGTACAGGAAACGCCTCCGTGCGGTGGAAAAAGGCATGGAGGGCATTTCCGTGAGGCGGCTCACGTGTGCCACGTGCTAGTCAGAGTAGAAATAGCAGGATATATAGGATGAATATATGGCTGGAAAGACAATGCAAGGGAGAGTTTCAGCTTCCTGGTACATTAGGACCAGTTCTGGAGAGGTGGGACCTGTACAAACTGGACGGGTTACACCTGGGCAGGAGTGGGAGTGATGTCCTAGGGGGAGTATTTGCTAGTGCGGTTGGGGAGGGTTTAAACAAGAATGGTAGGGGGATGGGAGGGGAAGCAGGGAGACAAGGGAAAGAGAAACAAAGACAGTAATAGAAGTGAGAAGCAAAAACAGTAGATAAGGTAATCAAGGGCAAGAGACAAATAGGCCAAAGTACAAAGAGAAGTTTGGATGATTAAAAATGGAGAAAAGGGTTTGTATCTTAATGCATGCAGCATTCAGAATAAGGCAGATGAACTGATGGCGCAAATCAAGGAAAATGGTTATGATCTCATCGCCATTATGGGATCATGGTTAAAAGGAGATTAAAACTGGGAACTTAATATCCAGGGATATTTGACCTTTCGGAAAGACGGGAGGGAAGGAAAAGGTGGTGGGGCAGCACTGTTAATAAGAGATTAAATGAGGTCATTTGTGAGAGACGATCGAGGCTCAGGTGATGTAGATTTCATTTGGGTGGAGGTGAAAAACAGCAAGGGAAAGAAGACATCGGTGCGCATAATGTCTAGACCCCCTAACCGTAGCCACCCGGAGGAAAAGATATAAATCAGCAAATAATAGAAGCATGTAAAAAGAACAAAGTAATAATTATGGGTGACTTTAATCTTCATGTTGATTGGGTTAATCAAATTGGAAAAGGTAGATACGACAACAAATTCACAGAGTGCTTAGGGATAGTTTCCTGGAGCAATATGTCATGGAGCCAACCAATGCATCCACTATCTTGGATCTGGTAATGGGTAATGAGGCAGGTTTAATGAATGACCTCAGAGTAAAAGATCCCTTAGGAGATAGTGATCATAACATGATGGAATTTATATTCAGTTTGAAAGTGAGAAACTTGGGTTGAAAACAACTGGGTTTAACTTAATTAAAGGGAATCACAATGAAATGTGGATGGAGTTAGCGAAAGTGGACTGGGAGGATAGATTAGCAGCAAAGACAGTAAGGAAGCAGCGGCAGCTTTTGAAGGAGATAATTCATGGCTCTCAGCAAAAATATATCCCAGTAAGGAGGAAAGATTCTAAGCGAGGGATGAACCAACCATGGCTAACCAAGAAAGATAAGGAGAGTATTAAGTTGAAAGAAAAAGCGTACAAGGAGGCAAAAGTTAATGATAACCCCGAAGACTGGAATAAATTCAGAATCCAGCAAAGGAATCATAGAAATCATAGAAACCCTACAGTGCAGAAGGAGGCCATTCGGCCCATCAAGTCTGCACCGACCACAATCCCACCCAGGCCCTACCCCCACATATTTACCTGCTAATCCCTCTAACCTACACATCTCAGGACTCTAAGGGGCAATTTTTAGCATGGCCAATCAACCTAACCCGCACATCTTTGGACTGTGGGAGGAAACCGGAGCACCCGGAGGAAACCCACGCAGACATGAGGAGAATGTGCAAACTCCACACAGACAGTGACACAAGCCGGGAATCGAACCCGGGACCCTGGAGCTGTGAAGCAGCAGTGCTAACCACTGTGCCACCGTGCCGCCACGGATATTAAGTTCCCAGGAGGACTTAAAAAATAATAAAAATAGAGAAAATAAACTACAAGGGCCATAAAAAATGACAATGAGAGCTTCTTTAAATATATCAAAAGGATGTGAGAGGCCAAAGTGAACATAGACCTCTTAGTAAATGAATTTAGGGAGATGAGGAACAAGGAAATGGCAGTGGAGTTAAACAGATATTTTGCATCAGCTGTTATGGTGGAAGATACTTGAACATCCCATTAATACTAAAGAATACAGGGGAGGGAGGAATTAAGTTCCAACACCATCACTGGAGAAGTAGTATTAGACAAACTAATGGGACTAAAGGTAGGTAAGGCCTTGATGGCTTGCATCCTAGGATCCTAAAATAAGTAGGTAGTGGCTGCATTGGTTGTAATTTTCCAAAAATCCTTGGATTGTGGTGAAGTACCGGAGGATTGGAAAACTGCCAATGTGACACCCCTATTCAAAAAGGGAGGGAGGCAAAAAGCAGATAAACTATAGCTCAATTGGCCTAACATCAATTGTTGGAAAAATATTGAAATCAGTTATTAAGGAAGTAATTGCAGCACATTTGAAAAAACCATAATCTAATCAAGCAGAGTCAGCATGGCTTCATGAAAGGGAAATCTTGTTTGATTAATTTATTCAAGTTTTTCTATAAGGTCTCAACCAGAGTGGATAAAGGGGAACCAGTAGATAGATGTATTGTATTTGAACATCCAGGAGGTATTCGATAAGGCACCTTACAAAACATTGTCATAAGAAAAGAGCCCATGGAGTTGGAGATTGTATATTGGTCTGGATAGAGAATTGGCTAATTGGCAGGAAACAGCGAGAGGGGATAAGGGGTTCTTTTTCAGGTTGGTGACGTGTAACCAGTGGGGTTCCATAGGGATCAGTGCTGGGACTGCAACTGTTTACAATATATATCAATGACTTGGAGGAAGGAAGCAAATATACTGTAGCCAAATTTGTAGACAACACAAAAATAGGTGGGAAAGGCAAGTTGCAAGAGTGTTACAGTTTGCAAAGAGATATTGATAAGGTATGTAAGTGGACAAAAAGTTGGCGAATATGGAATATAATGTGGGAAAATGTGAAGTTGGTCATTTTGGAAGGGAGAACAAAAGAACAGAGCAATTTTTAAATGGAAAAAACTGCAGAAAGCTGCAACAAAAAATGCCAAAATTCACAGATGACACAAAGATGGGTGGCAGAGCAAAGAGTGCAGAAGACACTGAAAGTCTGCAAAGGGATAGTCTAAGTGAGTGGGCAAGGGGCTGGCAGATGGAGTACAGTGTTGGTAAATGTGAGATCATTCATTTTGGTAGGAATAACAGCAAAATGAACAATTATTTAAATGGTAAAAAATTGCAGCATGCTGCTGTGCAGAGGGACCTGGGTGTCTTTGTGCATGAATCACAAAAAGTTGGTTTGCAGGTGCAGCAGGTCATTAAGAAGACAAATGGAATTTTGCTAGAGTTTAAAAACAGGGAGGTTACATTGCAGTTGTATAAGGTGCTGGTGAGGCCACACCTGGAGTACTGTGTACAGTTTTGGTCTCCTTACTTGAGAAAGGATGTACTGGCACTGGAGGGGGTGCAGAAGAAATTCACTAGGTTGATTCCAGAGTTGAGAAGGTTGGTTCATGAGGAGAGACTGAGTAGAGTGGGACTATACTCATTGGAATTCAGAAGAATGAGGGGAGATTTTACAGAAACATATAAGATTATGATGGGAATAGATAAAATAGAAGCAGGAAGGTTATTTCCACTGGCAGGTGAAACTAGAACTAGGGGGCATGGCCTCAAAATAAGGGAGAGCAGATTTAGGACTGAGTTGAGGAGGAACTTCTTCACTCAAAGCTTTGTGAATCTGTGGAATTCTCTGCCAAGTGAAGCAGTTGAGGCTACCTCATTGAATGTTTTTTAAAGCAAGGATAGATACATTTTTGAACTGTAAAGGAATTAAGGGTTATGGTGAGCGGGTTGGTAAGTGGAGCTGAGTCCACAAAAAGATCAGCCATGATCTTATTGAATGGCGGAGCAGGCTCGAGGGGCCAGATGGCCTACTCCTGCTCCTAATTTTTATGTTCTTATGTTCTGACACAAAGGGACTTGGGGGTACTTGTGCACAAAACACAGAAAACTAGCACTCAGGTGCAGCAGATAATCAGGAAGGCTAATGGAATGTTCATAGAATAATTGAATCCCTCCAGTGCAGGAAGAGGCCATTCCGCCCATCGAGTCTGCGCCAATAACAATCCTACCCAGGTCCAATCCCCATAACCCCACATATTTACCCTGTTCATCCCTCTAAACTACACAACCCGGGACACTAAGGAGCAATTTAGCATGGCCAATGCACCTAACCTGCACATCTTTGGACTGTGGGAGGAAACTGGAGCACCCGGAGGAAACCCATGCAGACATAGGGAGAAAGTGCAAACTCCACACAGACAGTGACCCAAGCTGGGAGTCGAACCCAGGTCCCTGGCGCTGTGAGGCAACAGTGCTAACCACTGTGCCACCATGCTGGTGTTTATTTCAAAGGTGTTGAAGTATGCGAGTAGGGAAGTCTTGTTGCAACTGTACAAGGTGCGGGAGTACTGGGTGCAGTTTTGGTCTCCTTATTTGTGGAAAGATATTATCTAATTGGAGACAGATCAGAGAAGGTTCATTAGGATGATCCTCGGTATGGAGGGATTGTCTTATAAGGAAAGGTTAAACAGGTGTGTGGAGATTGCACGTTCTCCCTGTGTATGCATGGGTTTTCTCTGGGGGCTCCAGTTTCCACCCACAGTCCGAAGATGTGTAGGTTAGGTGGATTGGCCATTATATAGGTTAATGGGGTAAATAGGTGGAGTTATGGGGTAAGCCAGGGTAAGAGTTGGTGGAGACTTGATTGGCTCTTGGTCTCACAGGCGAGGAAGGATGCCTGGTGGAACCTCCTGGGTGAGCATAAGACCATAAGACATAAGACATAGGAGCGGAAGTAAGGCCATTCGGCCCATCGAGTCCACTCCACCATTCAATCATGGTTGATTTCAACTCCATTTACCCGCTCTCTCCCCATAGCCCTTAATTCCTCGAGAAATCAAGAATTTATCAATTTCTGTCTTGAAGACGCTCAACGTCTCGGCCTCCACAGCCCTCTGTGGCAATGAATTCCACAGACCCACCACTCTCTGGCTGAAGAAATTTCTCCTCATCTCTGTTCTAAAGTGACTCCCTTTTATTCTAAGGCTGTGCCCCCGCGTCCTAGTCTCCCCTGTTAATGGAAACAACTTCCCTACGTCCATCCTATCTAAGCCGTTCATTATCTTGTAAGTTTCTATCAGATCTCCCCTCAACCTCCTAAACTCCAATGAATATAATCCCACGATCCTCAGACGTTCATCGTATGTCAGGCCTACCATTCCTGGGATCATCCGTGTGAATCTCCGCTGGACCCGCTCCAGTGCCAGTATGTCCTTCCTGAGGTGTGGGGCCCAAAATTGCTCACAGTACTCCAAATGGGGCCTAACCAGTGCTTTATAAAGCCTCAGAAGTACATCCCTGCTTTTGTATTCCAAGCCTCTTGAGATAAATGACAACATTACATTTGCTTTCTTAATTACGGACTCAACCTGCAAGTTTACCTTTAGAGAATCCTGGACTAGGACTCCCAAGTCCCTTTGCACTTTAGCATTATGAATTTTGTCACCGTTTAGAAAATAGTCCATGCCTCTATTCTTTTTTCCAAAGTGTACGACCTCGCACTTGCCCACGTTGAATTTCATCAGCCACTTCTTGGACCACTCTCCTAAACTGTCTAAATCTTTCTGCAGCCTCCCCACCTCCTCAATACTACCTGCCCCTCCACCTATCTTTGTATCATCGGCAAACTTGGCCAGAATGCTCCCAGTCCCGTCATCTAGATCGTTAATATATAAAGAGAACAGCTGTGGCCCCAACACTGAACCCTGCGGGACACCACTTGTCACCGGTTGCCATTCTGAGAAAGAACCTTTTATCCCAACTCTCTGCCTTCTGTCTGACAGCCAATCGTCAATCCATGTTAGTACCTTGCCTCGAATACCATGGGCCCTTATTTTACTCAGCAGTCTCCCGTGAGGCACCTTGTCAAAGGCCTTTTGGAAGTCAAGATAGATAACATCCATTGGCTCTCCTTGGTCTAACCTATTTGTTATCTCTTCAAAGAACTCTAACAGGTTTGTCAGGCACGACCTCCCCTTACTAAATCCATGCTGACTTGTCTTAATCCGACCCTGCACTTCCAAGAATTTAGAAATCTCATCCTTAACGATGGATTCTAGAATTTTGCCAACAACTGAGGTTAGGCTAATTGGCCTATAATTTTCCATCTTTTTTCTTGTTCCCTTCTTGAACAGTGGGGTTACAACAGCGATTTTCCAATCCTCTGGGACTTTCCCTGACTCCAGTGACTTTTGAAAGATCATAACTAACGTCTCCACTATTTCTTCAGCTATCTCCTTTAGAACTCTAGGATGTAGCCCATCTGGGCCCGGAGATTTATCAATTTTCAGACCTTTTAGTTTCTCTAGCACTTTCTCCTTTGTGATGGCAACCATATTCAACTCTGCCCCCTGACTTTCCTGAATTGTTGGGATATTACTCATGTCTTCTACTGTGAAGACTGACGCAAAGTACTTATTAAGTTCCTCAGCTATTTCCTTGTCTCCCATCACTAGATTACCAGCGTCATTTTGGAGCGGCCCAATGTCTACTTTTGCCTCCCGTTTGTTTTTAATGTATTTAAAGAAACTTTTACTATCATTCCTAATGTTACTGGCTAGCCTACCTTCATATTTGATCCTCTCCTTCCTTATTTCTCTCTTTGTTATCCTCTGTTTGTTTTTATAGCCTTCCCAATCTTCTGACTTCCCACTACTCTTTGCCACATTATAGGCTCTCTCTTTTGCCTTGATGCATTCCCTGACTTCCTTTGTCAGCCATGGCTGCCTAATCCCCCCTCTGATAACCTTTCTTTTGTTTGGGATGAACCTCTGCACTGTGTCCTCAATTACTCCCAGAAACTCCTGCCATTGCTGTTCTACTGTCTTTCCCATTAGGCTCTGCTTCCAGTCGATTTTTGTCAGTTCCTCCCTCATGTGCCTGTAATTACCTTTATTTAACTGTAGAACCTTCACATCTGATTCTGCCTTCCTTCTTTCAAATTGCAGACTGAATTCTACCATATTATGATCACTGCTTCCTAAGTGTTCCCTTACTTTAAGATCTTTTATCACGTCTGGCTCATTACATAACACTAAGTCCAGAATAGCCTGTTCCCTTGTGGGCTCCATCACAAGCTGTTCCAAAAAGCCATCCTGTAAACATTCAATGAATTCCCTTTCTTTGGGTCCACTGGCAACATTATTTACCCAGTCCACCTGCATATTGAAATCCCCCATGATCACTGTGACCTTGCCTTTCTGACATGCCCTTTCTATTTCGTGGTGCATTTTGTGCCCCTGGTCCTGACCACTGTCAGGAGGCCTGTACATAACTCCCATTATGGTTTTTTTGCCTTTGTGGTTCCTCAACTCTACCCACACAGACTCCACATCGTCTGACCCTATGTCGTTTAGTGCTATTGATTTAATTTCATTTCTAATTAACAAGGCAACCCCGCCCCCTCTACCCACCCCTCTGTCTTTTCGATAGGTTGTGAATCCCTGGATGTTTAACTGCCAGTCCTGAACCCCCTGCAACCACGTCTCTGTGATGCCTACCACATCATACCTGCCAGTCACAATCTGGGCCACAAGCTCATCTATCTTGTTCCGGACACTGCGGGCATTTAAATATAGCACCTTTAATTCCCTATTGACCGTCCCTTTTTGTTTTCGTAGTGTGGTGGACCTTGGTCTACTGAGCCTTTCCAGACACTGTGTCATATTTTGTGAGATGGGGACTATCGTAACCTCTCCTGAGTGCTGTCTTTTCGTGATTTTTTGTAATCCTAAGCAGCTACGCTTCCCACTGATTCCTTCACCTCTTGGTTCCCTGACTTTCCCTTCCCCCCCAATCTCTAGTTTAAAGTCCTATTGACCACCCCATTTACTCTCTTCGCCAGAACACTGATCCCAGCTCGGTCCAGGTGGAGACCATCCCAACGGTATAGGTCCCCCCTGCCCCAAAACTGATGCCAGTGTCCCATGAAAAAGAACCCTTCTTTCCCACACCACTCTTTCAGCCACGTGTTAACTTCCCTTATTCTTGCCTCCCTATGCCAATTTGCACGTGGCTCGGGCAGTAATCCGGAGATTATGACCCTTGAGGACCTGTTTTTTAATTTGAATCCTAGCTCTTTATAATCTCTAAACAGGTCCTCTTTCCTAGACTTGCCTATGTTGTTGGTACCAACATGGACCACAACAACTGGATCCTCCCCCTCCCTCTCCAGTATCCTTTCAAGCCGGTCAGAGATGTCCCGCACCCTAGCACCGGGCAGGCAACATACCATGCGGGACACTCTATCCTGCTCACAAAGGATCCTATCTATCCCCCTGATAATAGAATCCCCTACAACTACAACTTGCCTATTTACTTCCTCCCCTTGAATGGCCTGCTGAACCATGGTGCCTTGGTCAGCTGACTCATCCTTCCTGCAGCCCTGTTTGCCATCCACACAGGGAGCAAGTGCCTCGTACCTGTTGGACAGGGTCAAGGGCTGAGGCTCCTGAGTTCCTGACTGCTGGTTCCCTTTACCTGCATCACTGGACCTTTACCTGCATCACTGGACCTTTACCTGCATCACTGGACCTTCTCTGAGGCAGTCTCGGTAAGTGCTGGAAGTGGCAATCTGCTGCATAACCTGGAAATTCACAGTCCATTGGCTGTACTCTGTTCCTCCAACACCCCTGCTTCCCCCATTCCTCACCGCATCTCCCGGTTCCAGTATCTCAGCCCGTTCCGGGAGTTACAGAAGACACTATGACACTGCCGTCCTGCACTCTTCAGGGAGTTGCTGGATGCACTTTGGGTGGAGACACCTCAGTTCTGATAATCCCACTCTCTCACATAACAGGCATGGGGGCTCAATCTGAGGCATTAGCGAGCATCACTGTGTCCCTTCCCCAGCATTTCCTAAGGGGTCCAGGGTTGAGGGGAGGGTGATGGGGTGGAGGTTCTTGATGTGGTGCCCTTGTGTATTGTTGTATGGCTCTGGCAGCTGAATGTATGGATGGGGCGAGTGTTTATTCTGTGCAGCCAATGGTCTCATTATGAGGCCGCAATGATGCTACAGACTAAAGGATCCCGTTAGAGATGTGAATCTATGCTGGAGGCTGGGCTGTGATACAGTCACTGACTTCAATGTGAGTTCCGTTAGAAAGCTTGCCTGAGATCCAGCAAGGTTCTGAAAGGGTTAATGTTAGCCAGTGGCGTACGGGTGAGATGAGAGGGAGCAGCTGCTCGGCTGGGGCAGAGAGCATCACCCTTCATGGAGCATTCCTGACAGTGTCAGCAATGTAGCTTTTTATCTGATATCATAGAATCCCGACATTGTGGAAAGAGGCCATTTGGCTCACCGAGTCCGCACTGACTTTCCAATAGACCATCCTACCTAGACCCTATTCTTATAACCTCATGTATTTATCCCTCTAATCCCAACCTACACATCTTGGAACACTAAGGGACAATCGAGCATGGCCGATGCACCTAACCTGCACACCTTTGGAGTGTGGGAGGAAACCGGAGAGCCAGGAGAAAACCCACGCAGACACGGGGAAAACGTGCAAACTCAACACAGTCAACTAAGGCCAGAAACGAACCCAGGTCCCTGGCGCTGTGAGGCAGCGCAGCTAAGCACTGTGCCACCGTGCCGCTGGGCTACCTGACAGCACATTGTTTGGCCGCTATTGGGTCACCTGATCCTCTGTGCAGTAACCTTTCCAAATCCCCTCCCTTATCTGCGGTGGGATTACCAGTGAGGGGAGTTCCATGAGTTGCTCCAACTGTCTGCACTAATGTAAGCTTTCGAAGGAGAGAGGCCCTGGATTACTGACACTTGCTGTGTAGAGCGAGTTCAGGGAGGGCTGGGTTCGAGGTGTCTCCATGAGGCTAAGACTAGGCCATCGTGTGAGTGGATAGCTGGTACAAGTATGCCGGGGTGCCGATGGCCTTGGTGAAGTGGTTTATATCGAGCTTACAGCTCCAAGCTGAGAGAGACACACAGAGAAGTGTATAGTTTAACACAGGTGCCTGACACTAACGGATAGGGGTACCTACCACAACTTGGAAACGGTATGAACGCATAGAGACATTGAAATTAGAAAGAGTAGGCCATTCGGCCCTTCAAGCCTGTTCTGCCATTAATTTTGAACATGGCTGATCATCGAATTCAATATCCTGATTCCCCTTCCCCCTCATATCCCTTGATCCCTTTAGCCCCAACAGCTATATCTAATCTCTTCTTCAAATCAGACATTTTGGCCTCAACTACATTTGTGGTAGTGAATGCCACACATTCACCACCCTCTGAGTGAAGAAATTTCTCCTCACCTCAGTTCTAAAAGGTTTACCCTTATCCACAAACTATTAACGCTAGTCCTGGACTCCCCCACCATTGGGAACATTCTTTCTGAATCTACCCTGTCTCACCCTGTGTGAATTTTATAAGTTTCTATGAGATCCCCTCGCACTCTTCTAAACTCCAGTGAATATAATCCTAACTGATTTAAGTCTCTCCTGATATGACAGACCTGCCATCCCAGGAATCAGCCTGGTCAACCTTCGCTGCACTCCCTTTATAACAAGGACATCCTTCCTCAGATAAGGACACCAGAACTGCACACAATACTCCAGGTGTGGTCTCACCAACGCCCTATACAATTGCAGCAAAACATCCCTATCCCTATACTCAAATCCTCTCGCTATGAAGGCCAACATACCATTTGCCTTCTTTACTACCTGCTGTATCTGCACACTTACTTTCAGCGACTGATGCACAAGAACTCCAAGGTCTCGTTGAGTATCCACCTCTCTCAATTTACACCCATTCAAGTAATAATCTGTCTTCCTATTTCTGCTACCAAAGTAGATAACCTCACATTTATCCACATTATACTGCATCTGCCATGCAGATGCCCACACAATCAGCCTGTCCAAATTATATTGAAGCATTTCTGTATCCTCCTCACAGCTCACCCTCCCACCCAACTTTGTATCATCTGTAAATTTGGAGATAATACATTCAATTCCCTCTTCCAAATCATGAATATATAATGTGAACAGTTGGGGTCCTAGCACAGATCCCTGTGGAACCCCACAAGTCACTGACTGCCAATCAGAAAAAGACCTATTTATGCCAACTCTTTGCTTCCTATCTGCTAACCAGCTTTCTATCCATCTCAAGACATTACCTGCATTCCCATATGCTTGAACTTTACATAGTAGTGTGAAACCTTAATGAAAGCCTTCTGAAAGTCTAAATAAACCACATCCACTGGTTCTCCTCGGTCAACTCAACTAGTTACATCCTCAAAAAATTCCAATAGATTCATCAAGCATGATTTCCAATTTGTAAATCCATGCTGACTTTGTCTGATTATACCAAATGCCGAGTTATGAAATCCTTGATAATAGACTCTCGCAACTTTCCAGTTAGACTCACTGGTCTATAGTTCCCTGTTTTCTCTCTACCTCCCTTTCTGAATAGCGGACTTACATTAGCTACCCTCCAGTCTGTAGGAACTATTCCAGAGTCCAAAGAATTTTGGAAAATAACCACCAATGGGTCAACTATTTCCAGGGCCACTTTCTTAAGTACTCTGGGTTAAAGATCATCAGGACCTGGAGATTTATTCACCTTCAATCCCATCAATTTCCCCAAAACCATTTTTCTACTAATGCTGATTTCCTTCAGCTCCTTACTAAAACATGTTTCTCTCAGCACTTCTGGTACATTATTCATGTCTTCCTTTGGGAAGACTGAAGCAAAGTACAAATTTATTTTATTCCCCATTATGAATTCTCCTGTTTCTGACTGTGAGGGGCCTACATTTGTTGTTGTCAATCTTTTCTTTTTACATTCCTATAGAAACTTTTAGTCAGTTTTTATGTTCCCCGTTCGTTTACTTTCATACTCTATTTTTCCCTTCTTAATCAATCCCTTGGTCCTTCTTTGCTGAGTTTTAAACTGCTCCCAATCCTCAGGCCTATTGCTTATTCTTGCCAATTTGTTTGCTTCTTCCTTGAATCTGATACTATCTCTAATTTCCCTTGTGAGCTATGTTGGCCACAATTCCCTGACCATTTAAAAAAAAGTTTATTTATTAGTCACAAGTAAGGCTTACATTAATACTGCAATGAAGTTACTGTGAAATTCCCCTAGTCGCCACAGTCTGGGTCAATGCACCGAACCAGCACGTCTTTCAGAATGTGGGAGGAAACCAGAGCACCAGGAGGAAACCCACGCAGACACAGGGAGAACATGCAAACTCCACACAGACAGTGACCCAAGCTGGGAATTGAACCGGAGTCCCTGACGCTGTGAAGCAGCAGTGCTAACCACTGTGCTACCGTGCCGCCCCGTTCTTGCGCCAAACAGGAATAAACAACTTCTGGAGTTCACCTATTTATTCTTTAAATGCCTGCCATTGCCTGTCCACTGCCAAGGCTCCTCCATCCATGGGGACCCCTCGAGGTCACCCCCTTCCCATCAGCTCGAACCCTCCTGAACCCAGTTGAGACACACAAACCCCCGAGATGAGCAAAGCAGTTTTAAAAATATTCACTCACCTCCCTCCTCCCCCTCGGATGCCTTGCTGTCAGGTCCCCGCTTTTGAAAAGCAGCATCAAATGACACCTGCGTGACTTGTGGCAGAGAGGGTGGGTGCATGACGGGAGGTCGCTGCATGGACCAACTGGCCCATGACATTCTAATCAGCTGTTTGGAATAATTATTGGTTTGCCGCTGACTCTGGGCAGGGACCTGATCGGGGCCAACATGATGGTCGTGTGAATCCCAATTGTCCTAATGGCCGTTGGGTATCTTGATTTTTGTCTGACATTCAGTGGGGCATGGGGATTCCCGCGGGCCGTCTGCTGGGGGTGGAGAATCCGGCCTCTTGTGTATGTTTAAGGCTGAGATAGAGTTTTGATCAGTAAGGGAATGAAGGAAAGTGGAGGTGAGGAATATCGGATCAGCCATGATCCAATGAATGGTGGCTCTTGAACACCTCTGTCAAATCTACTCTTCATCTCCTTTCCTTCCAGGAAAACTGTACGAACTTCTCCAATCTATCTTCATCGGGATCATTCTTGTGAATCTATTTTTTGTTCATTTATGGGATGTGGACATCATTGGCTCGACCAGCATTTGTTGCCCACCCTTAATTGCCCTTGAGAAGATGGTGATGACTTGCCTTGAACAGCTGCAGTCCATGTGGTGTAGGTACCCATGGTGCTATTGGGGAGGGCATTCCAGGATTTTGACCCAGCGACAGTGAACGAAAGGTGATATATTTCCAAGTGAGGATTATTAAGAACCCTGCTGATGTTAAATGCAAGGGTGTCCCAAAGCCCCCAGAAGGGTAACTTGGAACACTGGTTCATCGTGGTGTATGTTTCTTTTTGTATAATGTGAAGAATTATGTACAACCCAGTGAGGAACATTCCAGTCAATGTGTAAACAATTAATACAGAATATTTATTAACCTAAAAGAAAAATGACAAGACATGACAAGAAGGATTATAATACAGTACAACACTTAAGTAGACTGATGACTATAGACACATGATCCTATCCCTTGGTCCCCAAAACTACTTACATTCTCTTGAACTTTGAGACACTTTTTTCCCAAACAACATCCAGTCTGAAGTAACCCGAGGGGCTGCGGGACTGTGAGACTAAGGGGCTGAGGGGCAGGGAAGCTGAGGGACAGTGAGGCTGAGGGGCTGTGTGGCTGAGGGGCTGTGAGGCTGAGGGACTGTGAGGCTGAGGGACCGTGAGGCTGAGGGACCGTGAGGCTGAGGGACCGTGAGGCTGAGGGACCGTGAGGCCGAGGGTCTGTGCTGGAATTCCCGGCTCCAGCAGTGATTGGCAGTTTCTGGGTGGATTCCACTCTCACTGGCTGCTTGGTGAGAAAGGGAACAGTTTACAACGCTGACACGGCACAATGTACAGAATGATGGTGTCTCCATCATGTTAGTTAACACTGACATCAGGTGGTAAGAACCAGACCTGCACCCATAAACATCACACACAATGGTGAAGTCCAATATGATGGTCTCAAATGTAAATTAAACTAATTAGGGAGAGTTGGCCGAGGTCGATTGGGAGATCAATTTAAATACATTTGATGGTGGATAAGCAGTCAAACATTCACAACTCTCAACAAATATAGCCAACCATGGCTAACTGGAGACAGAATAGATGATATTAAATGGTGAGACTTGCAATGTTGCTGGAAAGAGTAGTAAGCACAAAGATTGGGAGAGTTGTTAAAATAAAAACAAAGGATGACAAAGGCATTGATAAAGAGAGAGAAACTGGAATCTCAGAGTAAACGAGCAGGACACAGAAAAACAGATAGGAGAGGTTTCACAAATATGTAGGAGGAGATAAACAAAGGAAAACGTTAGTCCTTAGAGAATAAGGCAGAAGAAATTATCACTGGGAATGGAAATGGCAGAGGCTTTAAATAAATATTGTGTGTCATCCACTGTAAAGGTAGGCACAAAGAACAGAGCAGAAAGAGTGGGGACCCCAAGGGTCCAATGAGTGAGGA
This sequence comes from Mustelus asterias, assembly GCF_964213995.1. NCBI lineage: Eukaryota > Metazoa > Chordata > Chondrichthyes > Carcharhiniformes > Triakidae > Mustelus > Mustelus asterias. Next base: position 69,274,314 of record NC_135811.1, on the reverse strand, counting down.
ACTTAATACAATTAGTATTAGTAAAGAAAAGGTACTGAAAAATTAATGGGAGTAACAATGACAGATCCCAGAGTCTGACAGCCGACATCTGGCGTTTTATCAGGGATGATCAGTAAGATCATGAGCAATGGGAGAGAGCACATCCTGAGTAAGACACAGCCACAGTGAGTGCGGTTATCTGGCAATTGGAGCACAGTGGGATTCCTTACAGAGGGGAAGAGATGGTTTTTGCTTTTTTGGCTTTCTAACTTTTTAATCTTCAGAGAGTGGTCTTGCCCTGCTGCAGGAGTACAGGCAACAAGGGAGATAGCTGATTGATAATGGGTAAGGTTGGGTATTTACTACTTTCGTAGTTTGTAAGGGCTATATTCTATAGTATCAAGGGAAGAAGAGCCCCAGAGTAATTGATATTAAGACTCTTCCAAAAGATTTAATTTTAAAGGGTAAGTAATGGCAAGAGAGCTCAAAACCGTGGTGCGCTCCTCCTGCTCTATGTGGGAAGCCTGGGACATTTTGAATGCATGGGGCCAGCATGCGCGCAGGAAGCGTCTCCAGCTGCAACTCCTGGAAGCCCGTACTTCAGAGCTGGAGTACGGCTGGCGACACTATGGAGCATCCACAAGGTGGAGGGTATTTTGGATAGCATATATAGAGAGGTGGTCACACCACAGGCTCAGACTCCACAGGTAGAAAGGGAATAGGTGACCACCAGACAGAGCAAGAGGGCTAGGCAGGGAGTGCAGGAATCTCCTGCAGCTATTCCACTGCAAAACAGATCTGCTGCTTTGGATACTGTTGAGGGGAATGGCCTCTCAGGGAAAGCAACAACAGGCAAATTCATTGCACCACAGTTGGCTCTGTTGCACAGGGGAAGAGTAAAAAGTGTGAGAATGCAATAGTTGCAGGAGATTTGATTGTAAGGGGAATAGATCGACGTTTCTGTGGCCACGAGGTGAGTACAAACTGGACGGATTACACCTGGGCAGGACCAGGACTGAGGTCCTTGGGGGAGTATTTGCTCAGGTGGTTGGGGAGGGTTTAAATTAAAATGGCAGGGGGTAGAATCTCTGCAAGGAGTCAGAGCAGGGGGTATCAAGGACAAGAACAAAATACAGATGGGGGAATAAAAAATGTGATAGGCAGAGAAAGCAAAGGCCAGAATCAAACAGGGCCACAGTGAAAAACAGTGAGAATGGGACCAGTAATGTTAAAAAGGCAAGCCTAAAGACTTTGTTCCTTAATGCGCAGAGCATTCACAATAAGGTGGATGAATTAATCACATATAGATGTAAATGAGTATGATCTGGTTGGGATTATGGAGACATGGCTGCGGGGTGACAAGGGATGGGAATTGAACATCCAGGGGTATTCAGTATTAGGAAGAACAGAAAACAAGGAAAGGTGATGGAGTTGCATTTCTGGTTAAAGAGGAATTTAATGCAACAATGAGGAAGGATATTAGCTCCAACATTGTGCGATCTGTATGGGTAGAGCTGAGAAACATTAAGAGGCAAAAATCATTGGTAAGGTTACAGACCCAAACTGCAGTGGTGATGTCAGAGATGGCATTAAACAGGAAATTAGAGATACATGTGATAACGGAACATCTGTAATTATGGGTAACTTTAATCTGCATATTGATTGGACAAATCAAATTAGACACAATACCATAGAGGATGAATTCCCGGAATGTATATGGGATGGTTTTCTGGACCAACACGTTAAGGAACCAACCAGAGAGCAGGCCATCCTAGACTGGATATTGTGCAATGAGAAAGGAATAACCGGCAGTCTAGTTGTACGAGACCCCTTGGGGATGAGTGACCATAACATGATAGAATTCACCATCAAGATGGCGAGTGATGTGGTTGGTTCTGAGACGAGGGTCCTGAATCTTAATAAAGGAAACTACAATGATATGAGGCACGAGTTGGCTCTGATGGATTGGGGAATGTTACTTAAAGGGATGACGGTGGATAGGCAATGGCAAATATTCAAGGTGTGTATGGGTGAACTGTCTGGTGCAAAAGTAAAATGGGGGAAAGGTGGTCAAAACATGGCTTACAAGGGAAATTAGAGATAGTATTAGACCCAAGGGAGAGGCATACAAATTGGCCAGAAAAACAACAGCTTTGAGGATTGGGAGCAGTTTAGAATTTAACAAAAGGGGACAAGGGACTGATTAAGAAGGGGAAAATAGGATGCAAGAGTAAGCTTGCGAGGAACATAAAAACTGACTGTAAAATCTTCCATAGGTATGTGAAGAGAAAAATATTGGTAAAGACAAAAGTAGGTCTCTTAAAGCCAGAAGCAGGGGAATTTATAAAGGGCAACAAACGAACGGCTGACAAATTAAATACACACATTGGCTCTGTCTTCACAAAGGAGGACAGAAATAACATACCAGAAATGTTGGGAAACACAATGACAGGGAGGAACTAAAGGAAATCAGTATTAGTAAGGAAATGGTGTTGGTGAAATTGATGGGGTGGAAGACCAATAAATCTCCAGAGCCTGATAATCTACATCCCAGAGTACTTAAGGAAGTGGCCCAAGAAATAGTGGATGCATTGGTGGTCATCTTCCAAGATTCTATAAACTCTGGAACAGTTCCTACAGAATGGAGGGTAGCTAATGTAACCCCACTATTTAAATAGGGAGGTAGAGGGAAAACAGGGAATTATAGGCCAGTCAGCCTGACGTCGGTCATGGGGAAAATTTGGGGAAAATTATAGAATCCATTATCAAAGATTTTATAGCAAAACACTTGAAAAACAGTGGCAGGATCAGACAGAGTCAGCATGGACTTATGAAAGGGAAATGATGCTTGACAAATCTACTGGAATTCTTTGAGAATGTGACTAGTAGAGTTGATGAGGGGGAGCCAGTGGATGTGGTTCATTTGAACTTTCAGAAGGCTTTCGACAAATTGCCACATAAGAGATTAGCGTGTAAAATTAAAGCGATTGGGATTGGGGGTAATGTATTGCGATGGATAGAAAACTAGTTGGCAGACAGGAAACAAAGAATAGGAATAAACAGGTCATTTTCTGAATGGCATGCAGTGACTAGTTGGACGCTGCAGGAATCAGTACTGGGACCCCAGCTATTCACAATGTATATTAATGATTTAGATGAGGGAACTAAATGAATATCTCCAAATTTGCAGATGACACAAAGCTGGGTGGGAGGGTGAGCTGTGAGAAAGATGCAGAGATGCTTCAGTGTGATTTGGACAGGTTGAGTGAGTGGGTAAATGAATGGCAGATGCAGTACAATTTGGATAAATGTGAAGTTATCCACTTGGGTAGCAAAAACAGGAAGGCAAATTATTATTTGAAATTGAGAAGAGAACGTGCAATAAGACCTGGGTGTCCTCATGCACCAGTCACTGAAGGTAAGCATGCAGGTGCAGCAGGCGGTAAAGAAGGCAAATGGTATGTTGGTCTTCATAGCGAGAGGGCGCGAGTACAGGAACAGGGATATCTTGCTGCAATCATACAGGGCCTGGGTGAGGCCACACCAAGAATATTGTGTGCAATTTTGATTCCCTTTTCTGAGGAAGGATGTCCTTGCTATACAGGGAGTGCAGAGGTTTTCCAGGCTGATTCCTCAGATGGAGGGACTGATATATGAGGAGAGATTGAGTTGGTTCGGATTATATTCACTGGAGTTCAGAAGAATGAGGGGAAATCTCATAGAAACCTATAAAATTCTAACAGGACTAGGCAGGGTAGATGCAGGAAGGATGTTCTTGATGGTGGGGGTGTCCAGAACCAGGGGTCATAGTCTAAGGATATGGGGTAAACTTTATAGGACTGAGATGAGGAGAAATTTGTTCACCCAGAGAGTGATGAACCTGTGGAATTCGCTACCACAGAAGGTAGTTGAGGCCAAAATGTTGTTTGGATTCAAGGAGGAGTTAGACATAGCTCTTGGGGCAAAAAGGATCAAAGGATATGGGGGGGTGGTGGAATCAGGTTATTGAGCTGGATGATCAGCCATGATCATACTGAATGGTAGAGTTGGCTCAAAGGGCTGAATGGCCTCTTCCTGCTCCTATTGCCTGTTTCTATGGCTACAGAGGTAGTGGTTACTCTGGTTTTAATCTTCCAGGGTTCCCTAGATTCTGGATCAATGCTCATGGATTGGAAAGAAGCAAGTGTGACCTCACTCTTCAACAAAGGAGGGAGACAGAAAACAGGGAACGACAGGCCACTTAGCCTGACATCAGTACGGTCGGGATTGGGAATAAATGCTAGCCTCGCAGCGACAGGCATACCCCGGGAAAGAAAATGTGTTAAGAGGACATTTGGAAAATCACAATATGATGATAGAGAGTCAATGTGGTTTTACCAGAGGGCAGAGGATTAAGGTGAGAAGGGAAAGATTTACAAGGGACCTGAGGGGCAACTTCTTCACACAGAGGGTGGTGCGTATATTGACTGAGCTGCCAGAGGAGGTGGCAGAGGCAGGTACAATAACAACATTTAAAAGACATTTGGACAGGTACATGGATGGGAAAGGTTTCGAGGGACATGGGCCGAAGCGAGCAATTGGGACTAGCTGGAAGGGCGCCATGGTCGGCATGGACCAGTTGGGCCGAAGGGCCTGTTTCCAAGCTGTATAACTCTATGACAAAGTATTTGGCAAATTTGTGACAGTTTTCTGGGGGGTTGTAATTGACAAGGTATATAAGCGGGAGCCAGTGAATGTTGTATAATTGAATCTTCAGAAGACATTCAATAAAGTGTCACAAAAGAAGTTAATACACAGAATTATGACTCATGGGATTGGCAAGGTTTTGTTTTCTGTCCATTGGGAATAAATGCTAGCCTTGCATTGACGGGCATACCCCAGGTAAAAAAATATGTTAAGAGGACACTTGAAAAAATCACAATATGATGATACAGACTCAATGTGGTTTTACCAGAGGACAGAGGTTTAAGGTGAGATGGGAAAGATTTACAAGATTTACCTTGGTCGTTTTGATTTTGGAATGATGTGAGGAGTCACATGAAACCCCAGTGAAAATAAGCAGCACAGTCATCATGTAACAATTACAAGGACGATTTATTAAATTAAAGACGACAAATACACGTGAACAGGACTACAATCCTCTAAGTCAGTTAAGTATATGAATCATTAAACAGACACACAGCTTTTGTGGAAATTACCCCTTGTTCCAAAATATATCTACAATTCCTGAACTCCTTAAGAATTCCCAAACACCATCTAAATTTTAAAAATGAGATAATGATGCAGCTTTATAAGACCCTCGTCAGACCCCATTTGGAGTACTGTGCTCAGTTCTGGTCGCCTCATTACAGGAAGGATGTGGAAATGATTGAAAGGGTGCAGAGGAGATTTACAAGGATGTTGCCTGGATTGGTTGGCATGCCTTATGAGGATAGGCTGAGGGAGCTCGGTCTTTTCTCCTTGGAGAGACGAAAGATGAGAGGTGACCTAATAGAGGTGTACAAGATGTTGAGAGGTTTAGATCGGGTGGATTCTCGGAGGCTTTTTCCCAGGGCTGAAATGGCTGCTACGAGAGGACACAGGTTTAAGGTGCTGGGGAGTAGGTACAGAGGAGATGTCAGGGGTAAGTTTTTCACTCAGAGGGTGGTGGGTGAGTGGAATCGGCTGCCGTCAGTGGTGGTGGAGGCAAACTCGATAGGGTCTTTTAAGAGACTTCTGGATGAGTACATGGGACTTAATAGGATTGAGGGTTATAGGTAAGCCTGTATATAAGCCTCGGTAGGTAGGGACATGACTGGCGCAACTTGTGTGCCGAAGGGCCTGTTTGTGCTGTATGTTTTCTATGTTCTATGTTCTAAATCTATAAGTCAAATCCAGCCTATAGTTACCACACAATACAAGGCTGAGGATCAAGTCTGGGAACCATCTTTTCCTGGTCCAGCAAAGATATTTAAACTGCCTTTACGAAGGTTTCTGCACTGCCTTGGCTCTAAGACTTAGATGTGGGCCTAGCTTCCTGGGGTAATTTCTACATAAGCTGTGTGCCTGTTTAATGATTCATATACTTGTGAGTTGTGGACTGGCCTCTCGGTTGTTAGATGTAAACTGGCCTGTCTGCTTCTGAGGGTGCTGGCAATTATACATTTTTCCCTCTTTGATTCTTCCTTCTATATAATTGGCTGTCTGCATCTCTCAAATTCCTTAACTCTAGAAATTAGCATGTGTATACCTCCACTGATCTCTCAGTTGTCTAGGTAAGCTGTTTCCTACGAATTGGTTGATTTACACCTGGTTCTGTCCAGATGCCTGCTAATCTACCGACTGGAAAAATCACATCTTTTGAATGCTGATCAGATCTCCCCATGGACCTTGTAGAATATGAGCTCCCCCATTAGTTGAGCGGAGGCTTGCCCAATAGAGAAGGAGCAGTAGTGGGTTTAAAACCAGCTGAGTCCACTAAGGCCGAAAGACTCCAGGGCTGACCTGTACACTTTATCTGCCAAGCAGTACTTTATGCACATTGTAAATAAAGGGTGATGGTGACGGAAGACTGGCCTCGGTGAGATTATTACACAAGGCAAATAGAAAAGAGTGGTATTGATAACCTTGATGTGGTGTGGAAGTGAGAATAAGTTTGTATCATGTGCCAAACACAATATAAAATCACATTTCACGCCTCTCTCACAGATGCTGGTTGGAGTACAGCCACAATGACTCTTTACTGAACATGTTCTGATTCTGCCCCTGCATTTAACTGATCTGCAGAACATTCTAGAACACCAAGTGACACTGACTGACCTCACAATCTCGACAGATATCTCTTGACTATTGTCTGAATTTGTACTGTGCACCACGTAGCCAAGAGTAGTGATCCCTGCACACAACAGAAAATAATCCAAAAGGTGGGCAAATTAACTGGAGTGTCTGGTGCTCCTACTCACCGGAGCTGCTCCTGGAGACAGCACAAGACCAGCTCCCCCACATCAGCTAAACAAGCCATGAGGGTGGAGCAGAGGAACACAGGCTCAGTGCATAAGCTCCCATTGTGGCCCTGGCTGAGAGTGCCCCAAGTTGGCATCCATTAACATTGAGTATTATAACTAACGGCTGATGACAGATGTACCAGCTACATTCCACCTCCAGGGTGCTGTCCAAACCAAGTGTTTTCATCCTGAGTCACACTCTACTGTGGCTGGCTCTGGGTCTGCTACCTCGGGTCAGAATTTAAAATAAACAGGGCACAAGAAAGTGGAAGGAAGCTAAGATATGGACAAAAAGAATTAAAGAAATGACAACCTTATCTCTTGATCCAGAAGAAGGTGAAGTGATGTACTGCTGCTGATGGGAGCACTAGGAACCAAGGACAGCATTGGTACCATTAGAAGGGATTCTCCAACCATTCATGAAGTGCCAGAGAATGGATTGTGTGTTCGTCCTGCCCTGTGTCAGGTAAGGCTTTCCAAAATATCTTTCAAAACTTTCAGAGGTACTTGGCGCCTATCCTGTCCCACCAGTAATGGTGACCATGGGAACCGGCTGCAAATGATGTTGATCTCTTGAAACAGCTGAGTGGGCAAAAAGATGGAAAAGATGCTCAAAGGCCCCCCCCCGCACCCCCCTCCACCTGCAAACCCCCCCCCCCCCGCCGGCAATCTCTGTACCGTTGTGACTTTCCGCATTCACAGCTATCCTCAGCCTTTGGAATGAGAAAGGAGAGAACCTGACAATATGTCGCATGTACATAAACGGGGCAGGGGGGTGAATTTCCTCAATGTTTTAGCAGCTTTAGCAGTACACTCTTTAACCCCTGTGGGCCTGCTGCAAAATGTCGTCTTGCTGGCGAGAATCACATTTTTCAAAATTCATGCATTTTGAGCGTGTGCCGCCATTCCCACGCACGGAGAGTCTGGGCTGAGGATTTTTAAAAATTCATTCGTGGGACATGGGCGTTGTTGGCTGGCCAGCATCCACATCATGAGCATTTATTGCCCATCCCGAGTTGCCCTTGAGAAGGTGGTGATGAGCTGCCTTCTTGAATCACTGCAGTCCACGTGCTGTGGGTTTCCCCACAATGCCATTCGGGAGGGAATTCCAGGATTTTGACCCAGTGACTACGAAGGAACGGCGATATATTTCCAACTCAGGATGGTGAGTGGCTTGGAGGGGAACTTGCAGGTGGTGGTGTTTCCATTTATCTGCTGCCCTTGTCCTAGATGGAAGTGGTTGTGAGTTTGGAAGGTGCTGTCTAAGGATCTTTGGTGAATTGCTGCAGTGTGTTTTGTAGATAGTACACACCGCTACTACTTAGCATCGGTAGTGGAGGGATTGAATGTTCGTGGATGTGGTGCCAATCAAGCGGGCTGCTTTGTCCTGGATGGTGTTGAGCTTCTTGAGTGTTGTTGGAGCTGCACCCATCCAGGCAAGTGAGGAATATTCCATCACACTCCTGACTTGTGCCTTGTAGATGGTGGATAGGCTTTGGGGAGTCAGGAGGTGGGTTACTTGCCACAGTATTCCCAGCCTCTGACCTGCTCTTGTAGCCACTGTGTTTATGTGATGAGTCCAGTTGAGTTTCTGGTCAATGGTAACCCCAAAGGATGTTGACAGTGGGGGACTCAGTGGTGGTTACACCATTGAATGTCAAGGGGCGGTGGTTAGAGTGTCTCTCATTGGTGATGGTCACTGCCTGGCATTTGTGTGGCGCGAATGTTACTTGCCATTTGTGTGGCGCGAATGTTACTTGCCACTTGTCAGCCCAAGCCTGGTTATTTTCCAGATCTTGTTGCATTTGAACATGGACTGCTTCAGTATCTGAGGAGTCGCGAATGGTGCTGAACATTGTGCAATCATCACGAACATCCCCACTTCTGACCTTATGACGGACGGAAGGTCATTGATGAAACAGTTGAAGATTGTTGGGCCTAGGACACTCCCCTGAGGGATTCCTGCAGAGATGTCCTGGAGCTGAGATGACTGACCCTCCACAACCACAACCATCTTCCTATGTACCAGGTATGACTCCAACCAGCAGAGAGTTTGCCCCCGATACCCATTGATTCCAGTTTCATTAGGGCTCCTTGATGCCACACTCAGTCTAATGCGGCCTTGATGTCAAGGGCTCTCATTCTCACCTCAACTCTGGAATTCAGCTCTTTCATCCATGTTTGAACCAAGGCTGTAATGAGGTCAGGAGCTGAGTGACCCTGGCGAAACACAAACTGGGCGTCACTGAGCAGGTTATCGCTGAGCAGGTGCTGCTTGATAGCACTGTTGATGACCCAAAGAACAAACAAACAAAGAACAGTACAGCACAGGAACAGGCCCTTCGGCCCTCCAAGCCCGCGCCGCTCCCCGGTCCAGGATTGAATCCTGAATCCAGGATCCCCGCCCAATTTTCCAGCCTATCTACATACTAATATCCTATCCACCGAGCTGTCCCTCACAGCTACGATGCTTTGTTCATCACAACCTATTAACTCACCCCCACCCCCCCATTCCAGACCATGTGATCTCCAGGGAGAGGCGAAAACCCAGAGTGAAAACCCCAGGGCCAATATGGGGAAAAAAAATCTGGGAAATTCCTCTCCGACCCCCTTCCATCACTTTACTGATGATCGAGAGTAGACTGATTCGGTGGTAATTGGCTGGGTTGGATTTGTCCTTTCTGTGTACAGGACATACCTGGGCAATTTTCCACATTGTTGGGTAGATGCCAATGTTGTAACTGTACTGGAAGAGCTTGGCTAGGGGAGCGGTAAGTTCTGGAGCACAAGTCTTCAGTACTGTTGCCGGAATGTTATCAGGGCCCATTGCCTCTTTCCCCACTAGATGTCCTAGAACCAACAGGGAGTAGGCTATCATAAGCAAGGAACCAGATTTTGTTAGTTACCAATAGTGAACATTTATCTAATGGCGATTATGATGTGATTGAGTCTAATGTAGTGTCTGAAAGAGCGACTAAGATTCTAGATTCCGGTAAGGCTGACTTCAATACAACAGTAAATTGTAAATCTAGATGACCCTTTGTCAGAGCTCTGTTGAAACGTTGGCTATATTCTCTCCCCACAGATGCTGTCAGACCTGCTGAGATTTTCCAGCATTTTCTGTTTTTGTTTCAGATTCTAGCATCCGCAGTATTTTGCTTTTATTACAATAAATTGGGCCAATTTATTAATGGGTAAAATGACAAGATCAATGGGAGCTGCTCAAAAAAGAATTTAGGGTAGAATTTGGTGATTTATGGCAGGACATAGTGATTTCCGGCGACACTCAGTGATTTATGGTGGGGATTTGCTAATTTCTAATGGGACTGAATGATTTCAGGTGATATCTTGTGGGGACTCGGTAATGTCTGATTATGTCCAGCTGGGTTCGGTGATTTCTGGTGATTTCCATTGGGGGATTGGTGACATCCAGCAATTTCTGGCCTGGCTTGATGATTTCCAGTGATTTCAGGCAGTGCGTGGTGATTTCTGGTGAATTCCAATGGGGCTTTGGTGATTTCAGGTTAAGACAGTAAGAGTTTTAACAACACCAGGTTAAAGTCCAACAGGTCTACCTGGCAGCAAATGCCATTAGCTTTTGGAGCGCTGCTCCTTCATTAGATGGAGTGGATATCTGTTGGACTTTAACCTGGTGTTGTTAAATCTCTTACTGTGTTTGCCCCGGTCCAACGCCGACATCTCCACATCATGATTTCAGGTGAAGGCAGTGATTTCTGGCCCAGCTCAGTAAAATCCAGAGGAGTTTGGTTGCCAACCATGGTGTCCTTCCAGTTCATCCCAATTGCCCACATTTGGCCCATATCCCTCTAATCCTTTCCCATCCATGTATCTGTCCAAATGTCTTTTCAATGTTGTAATTGTAGCCACCTCTACCACCTCCTCTGGCAGCTCATTCCATACATGCACCACCCTCTGTGCGAAAATGTTGCCCTCAGGTCCCTTTTAAATCTTTCCCTTCTCACTTTAAACCTATGCCCTCTAGTTTTGGATTCCCCTACCCTGGGGAAAAGGCCTTGGCTATTCACCTTATGCTCCTCATGATTTTATAAACCTCGAAAAGATAACCCCTCATCCTCCTACGCTCAGAGGAAAAAAGTCCCAGCCTATCCAGCTTCTCCTTATAGTTCAAACTGTTTGGTCCGGAAATATCCTTGTAAATCTTTTTTGCACCCATTCCAGTTTAAGAACATCTTTCCTGATTCGAGAAGCCAACTCTATCAGAGATCTATCAACGAACTGAGATCTCCGAATGATTGCAACATCTTTTATATCTGACCGCATCCAAGAAACCAGCTAACCTAAATTAGCCGTAGTGTTTAAAATCTATACCTCAATACCTATACATTTATACCTAAAATGCAGCTTAATCCGGGATAGTCAACACGGATTCGTGAAGGGTAAGTCTTGCCTCACAAATTTGATTGAATTCTTTGAGGAGGTAACTAAGTGTGTAGATGAAGGTAGAGCAGTTGATGTCATATACATGGATTTTAGTAAGGCGTTTGATAAGGTCCCCCATGATCGGCTCATGAAGAAAGTAAGGAGGTGTGGGATAGAGGGAAGTTTGGTCGATTGGATAGGTAACTGGCTATCTCATAGAAGACAGAGGGTGGTGGTGGATGGAAAATTTTCAGACTGGAGACCAGTTACCAGCGGTGTACCACAGGGATCAGTGCTGGGTCCTCTGCTATTTGTGATTTTTATCAATGACTTGGAGGAGGGGGCTGAAGGGTGGGTCAGTAATTTTGCTGATGACACCAAGATAGGTGGAGTAGTGGATGAGGTGGAGGGCTGTTGTAGGCTGCAAAGAGACATTGATAGGATGCAGAGCTGGGCCGAAAAATGGCAGATGGAGTTTAACCCCTGATAAGTGCGAGGTGATTCATTTTGGTAGGACAAATTTGAATGCGGATTATAGGGTCAACGGCAGGATACTGAGGAATGTGGAGGAACAGAGATATCTTGGGGTTCATATCCACAGATCTCTGATGGTTGCCACTCAAGTGGATAGAGCTGTGGAGAAGGCCTATAGTGTGTTAACGTTTATTAACAGGGGGTTTGAGTTTAAGAGCTGTGGGGTTATGCTGCAACTGTACAGGACCTTGGTGAGACCACATTTGGAATATTGTGTGCAGTTCTGGTCACCTCACTATAAGAAGGATGTGGAAGCATTGGAGAGAGTGCAAAGGAGATTTACCAGGATGCTGCCTGGTTTGGAGGGTAGGTCTTATGAGGAAAGGTTGAGGGAACTTGGGCTTTTCTCTTTAGAGCGGAGGAGGATGAGAGGCGACTTAATAGAGGTTTATAAGATGATGAGGGGGATAGATAAGAGTGGACGTTCAGAGACTATTTCCTCGGGTGGATGCAGCTGTTACTAGGGGGCATAACTATAAGGTGGGAGATATAAGAGGGATGTCCGAGGTAGGTTCTTTACTCAGAGAGTGGTTGGGGTGTGGAATGGACTGCCTGCTGTGATAGTGGAGTCGGACACTTCAGGAACTTTCAAGCGGTTATTAGATAGGCACATGGAGCACACCAGAATGATAGGGAGTGGGATAGCTTGATCTTGGTTTCGGACAAAGCTCGGCACAACATCGAGGGCCGAAGGGCCTGTACTGTGCTGTACTGTTCTGTGTTCTATAGCGGGTGACCAGAATTGCATGCATTACTCCAAAATGTGGCCGTACCAATGTCTTATACAGTTGTAACGTAACATCGCAACTGTTGTGCTCAATGCTCTGACTGATGAAGGCAAATGTGTCAAACGCTTTCTTCACCATCCTGTCTACCTGTGACGCCACTTTCAAGGTATTACACACTTGCGCCCCTCGGTCTCTCTGTTCGACAGCACTCCCCCGGTCCCTACCATTAAATGTAGCCCTGTCTTGGTTTGTCTTACCAAAATGCAACACCTCGGATTTATCTGAATTAAACTCCATCTGCCATTCCTCGGCCCACTGGCCCAGTTGATCAAGATCCCATTGTAGTTTTTGATAACCTTCTTCACTGTCCACTACACCACCAATTTTGGCGTTCTTCACAAACTTATTAACCACGCCACCTATATTCTCATTCAAATCATGAATATAAGTGACAAACAACAGTGGACCCAGCACTGATCCCTGCGGCATATGCTGATCACAGGCCTCCAGTCTGAAAAACACCGCATTACTACCACCCTCTGTATCCAATTGGCGAGTTCTCTCTGGATCCAATGTGATCTAACTTTACTGACCAGTCTACCATGTAGTACCTTGCCAAAGGCCTTGTTAAAGTCCATGTAAACATCTATTTTCTTTCTACTCTATTTCTGGTGGTTTATGGCAGGGGCTTAATGATTTCCCCGGGGACTCAGTGACCGCCGGTTGGATTCAGTGGGGCTAGGTGATTTCCTGCAGGTTTCAATGATTTCTAGTTGGGAATTGGTGATTTATAGTGATCTTTGGTGGGACTTCATTATTTATTGTGGGGTTTGGAGATTTATGGTGGGGGTGCGGTGATTTCTGGTGATTTACAGAAGTGCTTCAGTAATTTCTGTTGGTATCCAGTGGGAGCATGGTGGGGGTTAGCACAGTGCACTGCTGCCTCATAGCATCAGGGGCCCAGGTACGATTCCGGCCTTGGGTGACTGTGTGGTGTTTGCACGTTCTTCCCATGCCTGCATGGGTTTCCTCCGGGTGCTCCTGTTTCCTCCCTCAGTCCAAAGATAGAACATAGAACAGTACAGCACAGAACAGGCCCTTCGGCCCACGATGTTGTACCGAGCTTTGTCTGAAACCCAGATCAAGCTATTTCCTCCCTATCATCCCGAAGTGCTCCATGTGCCCATCCAATAGCTTCTTAAATGTTCCTAAAGTTTCTGACTCCACTATCACTGCAGGCAGTCCATTCCACACCCCAACCACTCTCTGACTAAAAAACCTACCTCGGACATCCTTCCTATATCTCCCACCATGAACCCTATAGTTATGCCCCCTAGTTACCGCTCCATTCACCGAGGAAATAGTTTTTGAACGTTCACTCTATCTATCCCCCTCATCATCTTATAAACCTCTATCAAGTCTCCTCTCAACCTCCTCCGCTCCAAAGAGAAAAGCCCAAGTTCCCTCAACCTTTCCTCATAAGACCTACCCTCCAAACCAGGCAGCATCCTGGTAAATCTCCTTTGCACTCTTTCCAGTGTCTCCACATCCTTCTTATAGTGAGGTGACCAGAACTGCACGCAATTTTCCAAATGTGGTCTCACCAAGGTCCTGTACAGTTGCAGCATAACCCCACGGCTCTTAAACTCAAACCCCCTGTTAATGAACGCTAACACACTATAGGCCTTCTTCACTGCTCTATCCACTTGAGTGGCAACCTTCAGAGATCTGTGGATATGGACCCCAAGATCTTTCTGTTCCTCCACATTCTTCAGAACCCTACCTTTGACCCTGTAATCCACATTCAAATTTGTCCTACCAAAATGAATCACCTCGCATTTATCAGGGTTAAACTCCATTTGCCATTTTTCAGCCCAGCTCTGCATCCTATCTATTTCTCTTTGCAGCCTACAACAGCCCTCCTCCTCATACACTACTCCTCCAATTTTGGTGTCATCAGCAAATTTACTAACCCACCCTTCAGCCCCCTCCTCCAAGTCATTTATAAAAATTACAAATAGCAGAGGACCAAGCACTGATCCCTGTGGCACTCTGCTGGTAACTGGTTTCCAGTCTGAAAATTTTCCATCCACCACCACCTCAGTCTTCTGTTAGATAGCCAGTTACCTATCCAATCGGCCAAACTTCCCTCTATCCCACACATCCTTACTTTCTTCATAAGCCGACCATGGGGGACTTTATCAAACTAAAATCCACGTATATGACATCAACTGCACTACCTTCATCAACACACTTAGTTACCTCCTCAAAGAATTCTATCAAATTTGTGAGGCAAGACTTGCCCTTCATGAATCCGTGCTGACTCTCCCTGATTGAGCTGCATCTTTCTAAATGATGTGCAAGGTAGGTGAATTGTCTATGCTAAATTGCCCCTTAGACCCCCAAAGTATGTGGTTTAGGTGGATTAGCAGGGTAAATATGTCGGGTTACTGGGATAGGGCAGGGGGTTTGGATGCTCTGTTGGAGAGTCGATGCAGACTCTATGAGCCGAATGACCTTCTTCTGCGCTGTTGGGATTCTTTGATGACTCGGTTACTCAGTAATTTCCCACAACACCTGGTGATGCCTGGTGGGCACTCGTTGATTTCTGATGGGGAACTGGTGGCTTCCCAAGATACTCAGTGATTTCCACCAACACTCTGATTTCCAGCGGGGACCCAGTTATTTCTGGTGACACTTGGTGATTTCTCGCGATATTGGATCGTTTCCAGTGACACTCGGTGATTTATTGCGACAGTCAGAGAATCACAGAATGATAGGATCCCTACAATGCGGAAGGAGGCCATTCAGCCCATCGAGACTGCATCAACTCTCTGACAGAGTGTCTTACCCAGGCCATCTCTCTCGCCCTATCCTCTTAACCACACACATTCCACATGGCTAATCCAACTCAGTGATTTTGGCGACTTAGTGAAATGATTTCTGCCGGGGGTTTTGATGAATTCCGGTGGGAACTCGATGTTTTCCGTGACATTCAGTAATTTCCCATGACACTCTGATTTCTTGATTTGATTTATTGTCACGTGTATTAGTAAACAGTGAAAAGTATGGTTTCTTGCGCATAGAGAAGGAAACGTGAGGGTGCAGAATGTAGTGTTAGTCATAGCGAGAGAAAGATCAACTTTGTACGAGGTAGGTCCATTCAAAAGTCTGATGGCAGCAGGGGAGAAGCAGTTCTTGAGTTGGTTGGTATGTGACCCTCAGACTTTTGTATCGTTTTTCCAACGGAAAGTGGTGGAAGACTGTATGTCTGGGGCACGTAGGATCCTTGATTATGGTGGCTGCTTTTCCGAGGCAGCATGACTGGGCTTCATTCACGACCCTTCGTAGTTTCTCGCGGTCTTGGTCAGAGCAGGAGCCATACCAAGCTGTGATATATCCGAAAAGAATGCTTTCTATAGTGCATCTGTAAAAATTGGTGAGAGTCGTAGTGGACTTGCTGAATTTATTTAGCCTCCTGAGAAAGTAGAGGCATTGGTGGACTTTCTTAAAGTTAAAGTTTATTTATTAGTCACAAGTAGGCTTACATTAACACTGCAATGAAGTTACTGTGAAAATCCCCAAGTCGCCACACTGCGGTGCCTGTTTGGGTACACGGAGGGAGAATTTAGCATGGCCAATGCACCTAACCAGCATGTCTTTCGGACTGTGGGAGGAAACCTGAGCACCCGGAGGAAACCCACGCAGACACAGGGAGAACGTGCAGACTCCGCACAAACAGTGACCCAAGCCAGGATCGAACCTGGTTCCCTGGTGCTGTGAGGCAGCAGTATTAACTACTGTGCCACCCGGCATGGAGGGACAAGGACAGGTGATCTGGACACCGAGAAAAGGCTCTCGACCAATTCTACTTCAAACCTGTTGTGATTTCCGGTGGGAACTGAATGACTTACAGTGACATTCTGGATCCTGCAACACTTTCCTGCAGAGTCTTGGCGATTTCAGGTGTTGCTCCTGAAATAACTTCTGAGAGGCTGGTGTCCCTTCACCAAAACATATTTGTTTACAATGGTTTGCAATAATCAGACAGGTACTTCCCGGTACAGGGTTTTCACTCCTTGATGGGGAGGCGATGGCCACGTGGTATTTGTAATGACTTCAATCAGGCCATTGAGGTTGGCCGACTGTTGTATGAACTCCTTGATTAAGGATCCAATTGGTGGGCCAATCAAGGAGTCTTTGCCTTGTACTTAACCAGGAGTGTGTCAGTTCCTCTGATACCCCGGAGATAGACTGCTAACTGACAGCACTCCGTGTACTGCTAGTTGTAAATAATGGGATTTTGGTGAAGGGACTTCTGCCTCCGCAAACTTATTACAGTATTATTACTAGACGACTACTCCAGAAACTCAGCTAATGTTCTAGAGACCTGGGTTGAAATCCAGCCATGGCAGGTGGTGGAATTTGAATTCAATAAAAAATATCTGGAATTAAGAATCTACTGATGACCATGAAACCATTGTCAACTGTTTGGAAAAACCCTTCTGGTTCACTAATGTCCTTTAGGGAAGGAAATCTGCTGCCCTTACCTGGTCTGGCCTACACATTACTCCAGAGCCACGGCAATGTGGTTGACTCTCAACTGCCCTCGAAGGGCAACTAGGAATGGGAGGCAAATGCTGTAAGAGTTTTAACAACACCAGGTTAAAGTCCAACAGGTTTATTTGGTAGCAAATGCCATTAGCTTTCAGGACAGCCTGTTCCGAAAGCTAGTGGCTTTTGCTACCAAATAAACCTGTTGGACTTTAACCTGGTGTTGTTAAACTTCTTACTGTGTTTACCCCAGTCCAACGCCGGCATCTCCACATGAAGGCAAATGCTGGCCAGCCAGCGACACCCACGTCCCATAGATTAAAAAACAGTCGTGTTGACCTGTACACTCCACATTATATTCCTCTGTAGACTCCCGGAATGGGCTGCACCAACAGGCCTCAATCAGGGAGCTCATATTCCACCAGCTCCAACTCATGGACCTCGTTAAAAGTCAACACGCCGCCATCATTTCCAAGAACTCGGGTATTTCCGGTTACGCTCGGCGGTTTCCGGCGGAACGTCGGGCATTTCCGGCGTGGACTCGGGCATTTCCGGCTGGGACAAGGGTATTTCCGGTAAGGACTCGGCGAGGCTCGGGTTTTTCCGGCGTAGACTCGGATACTTCCGGCAGTGACTCGGGTGTTTCCGACGAGGACGCTGCCGTGTTGTCGGCCGCTCGGGTCGGGTGACTGTTGAGATTTGAATCTGGGGCCTCGGGCTGGGTGATGAGAATCCGCGCCGTTCGGCACACTCTTATTCCCGCATCATGACAGTGCTTCAGGAACCCGTGCAGGTAAACTCGGCGCGGTCGTTACTCTCCCTCGGCCCGGGCCTCGGCCCGGCGCCCACTCCGTGGCCGGGGCCCCGCACCCGGCTCCACAGCGGCCTGCCTGAGAGAGGAGGCTGCGGCAGCATATCTCCCCCGCCCGGCCGGCAAGCCAGCCCCGGATACTGGGCGGGGGGAGAGGGGGAATGGGGGGGAGTGGGTGAGTGTGTTTGGGGCGGGGGGTGGGTGAGTGTGTTTGGGGCGGGGGGTGGGTGAGTGTGTTTGGGGCGGGGGGTGGGTGAGTGTGTTTGGGGCGGGGGTGGGTGAGTGTGTTTGGGGCGGGGGTGGGTGAGTGTGTTTGGGGAGGGGGTGGGTGAGTGTGTTTGGGGCGGGGGTGGGTGAGTGTGTTTGGGGCGGGGGTGGGTGAGTGTGTTTGGGGCGGGGGTGGGTGAGTGTGTTTGGGGCGGGGGTGGGTGAGTGTGTTTGGGGCGGGGGGGGTGGGTGAGTGTGTTTGGGGGGGGTGGGTGAGTGTGTTTGGGGCGGGGGGGGTGGGTGAGTGTGTTTGGGGCGGGGGGGGTGGGTGAGTGTGTTTGGGGCGGGGGGGGGTGGGTGAGTGTGTTTGGGGCGGGGGGGGGTGGGTGAGTGTGTTTGGGGCGGGGGGGGTGGGTGAGTGTGTTTGGGGCGGGGGGGGTGGGTGAGTGTGTTTGGGGCGGGGGGGGTGGGTGAGTGTGTTTGGGGCGGGGGGGGTGGGTGAGTGTGTTTGGGGAGGGGGTGGGTGAGTGTGTTTGGGGAGGGGGTGGGTGAGTGTGTTTGGGGAGGGGGTGGGTGAGTGTGTTTGGGGCGGGGGTGGGTGAGTGAGTGTGTTTGGGGGGGGGGGTTGAGTGTGTTTGGGGCGGGGGTGGGTGAGTGAGTGTGTTTGGGGGGGGGGGTTGAGTGTGTTTGGGGCGGGGGGGGTTGAGTGTGTTTGGGGCGGGGGGGGTTGAGTGTGTTTGGGGCGGGGGGGTTGAGTGTGTTTGGGGCGGGGGGGTTGAGTGTGTTTGGGGCGGGGGGGTGTGTGTGTTTGGGGCGGGGGGGTGGGTGAGTGTGTTTGGGGGGGGTGGGTGAGTGTGTTTGGGGGGGTGGGTGAGTGTGTTTGGGGGATGGGTGAGTGTGTTTGGGGGGGCTGGGTGAGTGTGTTTGGGGGGGCTGGGTGAGTGTGTTTGGGGGGGGTGGGTGAGTGTGTTTGGGGGGGGTGGGTGAGTGTGTTTGGGGCGGGGGGGTGGGTGAGTGTGTTTGGGGCGGGGGTGGGTGTGTGTGTTTGGGGCGGGGGGGTGAGTGTGTTTGGGGCGGGGGGGTGTGTGTGTTTGGGGCGGGGGGGGTGAGTGTGTTTGGGGCGGGGGGGTGAGTGTGTTTGGGGCGGGGGGGTGTGTGTTTGGGGCGGGGGGGTTGGGTGAGTGTTTGGGCGGGGGGATGTGTGTTTGGGGCCGGGGGGGTGGGTGAGTGTGTTTGGGGCGGGGGAGGTGGGTGAGTGTGTTTGGGGCGGGGGAGGTGGGTGGGTGTGTTTGGGGCGGGGGGGTGGGTGAGTGTGTTTGGGGTGGGGGGGGTGGCTGGGTGTGTTTGGGGGGGGGGTGGGTGAGTGTGTTTGGGGCGGGGGGAGTCGGGGGGTTGCGAAGGGGGTGGGGGGTGTTTGGGGAGAGGGTTAGGGGGGAATGTGTGGATGTGGTTGGGGGAATGAGGAGGGTGTGTTTGGTGGGGGAATGGGGGTGTGTCTCTGGCGGGGGGTTGGGGGAATGGGGGTGTGTCTCTGGCGGGGGGTTGGGGGAATGGGGGTGTGTGTTTGGCGGTGGTCGGGGGAATGGGGGTGTGTGTCTGGCGGGGGGTCGGGGGAATGGGAGTGTGTGTCTGGCGGGGTTCGGGAGAATGGCGGTGTGTGTCTGCCGGGGGGGGTCGGGGGAATGGGGGTGTGTGTTTGGCGGGGGTCGGGGGAATGGGGGTGTGTGTTTGGCGGTGGTCAGGGGAATGGGGGTGTGTGTTTGGGGGTGGGCGGAATTGGGGGTGTGTTTTTGGGAGGGGGTTGGGGGGAATGGGGGTATGTGGTGGGGGTTGGGGTGTGTGTTTGGGTTGTTGGGGGAATGGGTGTGTGTGTTTTTCATAAGAACGAGGAGCAGGAGGAGGCACTTCAGCCCCTCGAGCCTGCACCTCCATTTAACACGATTATGGCTGATCTCATCTCGGCCTTAACTCCACTTTATTGCCCTTTCACCATTGCCCTTCGAACTCTTCCAGATGAAAGATCTGTCCCCCTTTTTCTTAAATATATTCAAAGTCCCAGCATCCTCCCACTCTGGGGTATGAATTCCAGAGAGTCACGACCCTTTAAGAGAAGTAGTTTCTCATCATTTCTCTCTTAAATCTGCTCCCTCTCACCCTGAAATGATGACCTCTCATTCTGGATTGCCCACAAGAGGAAACATCCTCTCTATGTCTACTTTGTCAATCCCCCTTATCATCTTGTACACCTCAGTTAGATCTCTGCTCATTTTTCTGAATTCCAGGCAGTAAACTGTCCAACCTCTTTTCATAAGACAAACCCCTCATTACTGGAGTCAATCTAGTGAATCTCCTCTGAACTGCCTCCAATACAACTACATCCTGGTGGTGTGCCTCAGGGATCAGTGCTGGGACCACAACTTTTCGCACGATATATTAACGATTTGGAAGAAGGACTGAAGGCATTGTTGCTAAGTTTGCAGATGATACAAAGATATGTAATTATAGACCGGTTAGTCTGACTTCGGTGGTTGGTAAATTGATGGAAAAGGTCCTTAGGGATGGGATTTACGACCATTTAGAAAGATGCGGATTAATCCGGGATAGTCAGCACGGATTTGTGAAGGGCAAATCGTGCCTCACAAATTTGATAGAATTTTTTGAGGAGGTAACTAGGTGTGTTGATGAAGGTAGGGCGGTTGATGTCATATACATGGATTTTAGTAAGGCGTTTGATAAGGTCCCCCATGGTCGGCTTATGATGAAAGTAAGGAGGTGTGGGATAGAGGGAAAGTTGGCCGATTGGATAGGTAACTGGCTGTCTGATCGAAGACAGAGGGTGGTGGTGGATGGAAAATTTTCGGACTGGAGGCAGGTTGCTAGCGGAGTGCCGCAGGGATCGGTGCTTGGTCCTCTGCTCTTTGTGATTTTTATTAATGACTTAGAGGAGGGGGCTGAAGGGTGGATCAGTAAATTTGCTGATGACACCAAGATTGGTGGAGTAGTGGATGAGGTGGAGGGCTGTTGTAGGCTGCAAAGAGACATAGATAGGATGCAAAGCTGGGCTGAAAAATGGCAAATGGAGTTTAACCCTGATAAATGTGAGGTGATTCATTTTGGTAGGACTAATTTAAATGTGGATTACAGGGTCAAAGGCAGGGTTCTGAAGACTGTGGAGGAACAGAGAGATCTTGGGGTCCATATCCACAGATCTCTAAAGGTTGCCACTCAAGTGGATAGAGCTGTGAAGAAGGCATATAGTGTGTTAGCTTTTATTAACAGGGGGTTGGAGTTTAAGAGCCGTGGGGTTATGCTGCAACTGTACAGGACCTTGGTGAGACCGCATTTGGAACATTGCGTGCAGTTCTGGTCACCTCACTATAAGAAGGATGTGGAAGCGCTGGAAAGAGTGCAGAGGAGATTTACCAGGATGCTGCCTGGTTTGGAGTGTCGGTCTTATGAGGAAAGGTTGAGGGAGCTGGGGCTGTTCTCTCTGGAGCGGAGGAGATTGAGGGGAGACTTAATAGAGGTTTATAAAATGATGAAGGGGATAGATCGAGTGAACGTTCAAAGACTATTTCCTCGGGTGGATGGAGCTATTACAAGGGGGCATAACTATAGGGTTCATGGTGGGAGATATAGGAAGGATATCAGAGGTAGGTTCTTCACGCAGAGAGTGGTTGGGGTGTGGAATGGACTGCCTGCAGTGATAGTGGAGTCAGACACTTTAGGAACATTTAAGCGGTTATTGGATAGGCACATGGAGCACACCAGGATGGTAGGGAGTGGGATAGCTTGATCTTGGTTTCAGATGAAGGTCGGCACAACATCGTGGGCCGAAGGGCCTGTTCTGTGCTGTAATGTTCTATGTTCTATGTTCTATGACAGGTGGTATTGAGGAAGCAGGGGGGCTGCAGAAGGGCTTGGACAGGTTAGGTGAGTGGGCAAAGAAGTGGTAGATGGAATACAGTGTGGAAAAGTGTGAGGTTATGCACTTTGGAGGGAGGAATGGAGGCGTAGACTATTTTCTAAATGGGAAAATGCTTAGGAAATCAGAAACTTGGGAGTCCTTGTTCAAGATTCTCTTAAGGTTAACATGCAGGTTCAGTCGGCAGTTAGGAAGGCAAATGCAATGTTAGCATGCGTGTCGAGAGGGCTAGAATACAAGAGCAGGGATGCATAAGGCTCTGGTCAGACCCCATTTGGAGTATTGTGAGCAGTTTTGGGCCCCATATCTAAGGAAGGATGTGCTGGCCTTGGAAAGGGCAGCGCTTTCGGAGCGCTGCCCCTTCGTCAGGTGAGTATGTCACCTGATGAAGGAGCAGCGAGCACTCCGAAAGCGCGTGGCTTTTGCGACCAAACAAACCTTTTTGGACTTTTACCTGGTGTTGTGAGACTTCTTACTGTGTTTACCCCAGTCCAATGCCGGCATCTCCACATGATGAGAAAACTATCAGCCATGATTAAATGGCGGAGCAGACTCGATGGGCCGAGTGGCCTAATTCTGTTCCTATGTCTTATGGTCTTATCCCTCTTCAATCAAGGGGACCGAAACTGGGCGCAATATTTTAAGTGTGGTCTCGCTAATGCTTTGTACAGTAGCAGCAATATTTCACTACTTTTATATTCTATTTCTTTAGCAATAAATGCCAAGATTCTGTTTGCCATTTTTATTACCTGTTGGTTAATGCATGAGGACAACCAGATCCCTCTGCACCGAAGTACTCTGAAGTTCTTCTCCATTTAGATAATTTGCCTTTGTATTTTTCCTACCCAAATGGATAACCTCAGGCTTATCTCTGTTAAAGTCAATCTGCCATATTAACCTATCCATAACCATTTGTAAATTTCTTAGTTCCTTATTGCAAGTTACCATCCCACCTATTTAGTGACATCTGCAAATTTGGCAATCGTACCACCTATTTTTGTATCCGAGCCATTAATATAGATGGTAATATATGTGGTAAATAGTTACAAATAAATGTTTGGGGGCAGGATGGGGGAATGGGTGGGTGTGTTTTTACGGGGGTGGGGAGGAATGGCTATGTATTCAAAGTTTATTTATTAGTGTCACAAGTAGGCTTACATTAACACTGCAATGAAGTTGCTGTGAAAATCCCCGAGTCGCCACATTCCGGCACCTGTTTGGGTACGCTCGGAGAGTTTAGTATGGCCAATGCATCTAACCAGCATGTCTTTTGGACTGTGGGAGGAAACTGGAGCACCCAGAGGAATCCCTCGCAGACACGAGGAGAACGTGCAGACTCCACACGGTGACCCAAGCCAGGAATCGATCCCGGGTCCCTGGCGCTGTGAGGCAGCCGTGCTAACCACTGTGCCAACCTGTCGCCCCAAGTTAGGTACAAGCTTGATGCAGAACCCTCATTACTTAATCTTAGGCGGCAGCAGCAAGGAAAACACATGGAAAAGATGGAATACCAGCTGAGCGGCTGAAGTATGCAAAGCCCCACTGGCAGCCATATTTCCACCTCCATTTTGAACAGTGGGAGGAAACTGGAGCACCCGAGGAAATGAACGCAGATGCGAGGAGAACTTGCCAACTCCACAAACCCAAGGCGTGGGTTTCCTCCGGGTGCTCCGGTTTCCTCCCACACTCCAAAGATGTGCGGGTTAGGTTGATTGGCCATGCTACAAATTGCCCTTAGTGTCCTGAGATGCGTAGGTTGGAGGGATTAGTGGGTAGATATGGGGGTAGGGCCTGGGTGGGATTGTGGTCGGTGCAGACACGATGGGCCGAATGGCCTCTTTCTGTACTGTAGGGTTTCTATGATTTCTATGAAGGCCTGAATTGAACTCAGTCCCTGGTGCTCTGAGACAGCAGTGTGTGTGTGGAGGAGGGGGAGGGGCAGTGGCATGTGGAGGGGGGGGGATGGGAAGGGGCAGGCGTGCACGTGTCGGGGGTGTGTGTGTGTCGGTGGTGCATGTGGGGGGGGGGGAGCGGTGGGTTCTATGTGTTTGTGGCGGGAGCGAAGGGGTGTGTGTGTGTGGGGAGGGGCAGAAGGGGTGTGTGTGTGGAGGGGCGGGGGGCTCTGGGTGTGTGTTTGGAGGGGTGGGAGGTGTGTGTGTGTGCGGGGGTGTGTGTGTGTGCGGGGCGAGTGTGTGTGCGGGGGGCGAGTGTGTGTGTGTGTGTGTGGGGCGGGTGTGTGTGTGGGGCGAGTGTGTGTGTGTGTGTGGCGAGTGTGTGTGTGTGTGGGGCGAGTGTGTGTGTGTGTGTGGGCGAGTGTGTGTGTGTGTGTGGGCGAGTGTGTGTGTGTGTGGGGCGAGTGTGTGTGTGTGGGGCGAGTGTGTGTGTGTGGGGCGGGTGTGTGTGTGTGTGGGGCGGGTGTGTGTGTGTGGGGCGGGTGTGTGTGTGTGGGGCGGGTGTGTGTGTGTGGGGCGGGTGTGTGTGTGTGGGGCGGGTGTGTGTGTGTGGGGCGGGTGTGTGTGTGTGGGGCGGGTGTGTGTGTGTGGGGCGGGTGTGTGTGTGTGGGGCGGGTGTGTGTGTGTGGGGCGGGTGTGTGTGTGTGGGGCGGGTGTGTGTGTGTGGGGCGGGGTGTGTGTGTGTGGGGCGGGTGTGTGTGTGTGGGGCGGGTGTGTGTGTGTGTGGGGCGAGGGTGTGTGTGTGTGGGGCGGGTGTGTGTGTGTGTGGGCGAGGGTGTGTGTGTGTGGGGCGGGTGTGTGTGTGTGGGGCGGGTGTGTGTGTGTGGGGCGGGTGTGTGTGTGTGGGGCGGGTGTGTGTGTGTGGGCGGGTGTGTGTGTGTGTGGGGCGAGTGTGTGTGTGTGTGGGGCGAGTGTGTGTGTGTGGGGCGAGTGTGTGTGTGTGTGGGGCGAGTGTGTGTGTGTGTGGGGCGAGTGTGTGTGTGTGTGTGGGGCGAGTGTGTGTGTGTGTGTGGGGCGAGTGTGTGTGTGTGTGTGTGGGGCGAGTGTGTGTGTGGTGTGGGGCGAGTGTGTGTGTGTGGGGCGAGTGTGTGTGTGTGTGTGGCGAGTGTGTGTGTGTGGGGCGAGTGTGTGTGGGTGTGTGTGGGGGCGAGTGTGTGTGTGGGGCGAGTGTGTGTGTGGGGCGAGTGTGTGTGTGGGCGAGTGTGTGTGTGTGTGTGTGGCGAGTGTGTGTGTGTGTGGGGCGAGTGTGTGTGTGTGTGGGGCGAGTGTGTGTGTGTGTGGGGCGAGTGTGTGTGTGTGTGTGTGGGGCGAGTGTGTGTGTGTGTGTGTGGGGCGAGTGTGTGTGTGTGTGTGGGGGGCGAGTGTGTGTGTGTGTGGCGAGTGTGTGTGTGTGTGTGTGGGTGGCGAGTGTGTGTGTGTGGGGCGAGGTGTGTGTGTGTGTGTGTGTGTGGCGTGTGTGTGTGTGGGGCGAGTGTGTGTGTGTGTGTGTGTGTGGGGCGAGTGTGTGTGTGTGTGTGGGGCGAGTGTGTGTGTGTGTGTGGAGCGAGTGTGTGTGTGTGTGTGGGGCGAGTGTGTGTGTGTGTGTGTGGGGCGAGTGTGTGTGTGTGTGTGGGGCGAGTGTGTGTGTGTGTGTGGGGGCGAGTGTGTGTGTGTGGGGGCGAGTGTGTGTGTGTGGGGCGAGTGTGTGTGTGTGGGGCGAGTGTGTGTGTGTGGGGCGAGTGTGTGTGTGTGGGGCGAGTGTGTGTGTGTTGGGGCGAGTGTGTGTGTGTGGGGCGAGTGTGTGTGTGTGGGGCGAGTGTGTGTGTGTGGGGCGAGTGTGTGTGTGTGGGGCGAGTGTGTGTGTGGGGCGAGTGTGTGTGTGTGGGGCGAGTGTGTGTGTGTGGGGCGAGTGTGTGTGTGTGGGGCGAGGTGTGTGTGTGTGGGGCGAGTGTGTGTGTGTGTGGGGCGAGTGTGTGTGTGTGGGGCGAGTGTGTGTGTGTGGGGCGAGTGTGTGTGTGTGGGGCGAGTGTGTGTGTGTGTGTGGGGCGAGTGTGTGTGTGTGTGTGGGGCGAGTGTGTGTGTGTGTGTGGGGCGAGTGTGTGTGTGTGTGTGGGGCGAGTGTGTGTGTGTGTGGGGCGAGTGTGTGTGTGTGGGTGGGGCGAGTGTGTGTGTGTGGGTGGGGCGAGTGTGTGTGTGTGGGTGGGGCGAGTGTGTGTGTGTGGGTGGGGCGAGTGTGTGTGTGTGGGTGGGGCGAGTGTGTGTGTGTGTGTGTGGGGCGAGTGTGTGTGTGTGTGGCGAGTGTGTGTGTGTGTGTGTGTGTGGCGAGTGTGTGTGGCGAGTGTGTGTGTGTGTGTGTGGGGCGAGTGTGTGTGTGTGTGTGTGTGGGGCGAGTGTGTGTGTGTGTGTGTGTGGGGCGAGTGTGTGTGTGTGTGTGGGGCGAGTGTGTGTGTGTGTGTGGGGCGAGTGTGTGTGTGTGTGTGGGGCGAGTGTGTGTGTGTGTGTGGGGCGAGTGTGTGTGTGTGGGGCGAGTGTGTGTGTGTGGGGCGAGTGTGTGTGTGTGGGGCGAGTGTGTGTGTGTGGGGCGAGTGTGTGTGTGTGGGGCGAGTGTGTGTGTGTGGGGCGAGTGTGTGTGTGTGGGGCGAGTGTGTGTGTGTGGGCCGAGTGTGTGTGTGTGGGCCGGGTGTGTGTGTGTGGGGCGGGTGTGTGTGTGTGGGGCGAGTGTGTGTGTGTGGGGCGAGTGTGTGTGTGTGGGGCGAGTGTGTGTGTGTGGGGCGAGTGTGTGTGTGTGGGGCGAGTGTGTGTGTGTGGGGCGAGTGTGTGTGTGTGGGGCGAGTGTGTGTGTGTGGGGCGAGTGTGTGTGTGTGGGGCGAGTGTGTGTGTGTGGGCGAGTGTGTGTGTGTGGGGCGAGTGTGTGTGTGTGGGGCGAGTGTGTGTGTGTGGGGCGAGTGTGTGTGTGTGGGTGGGGCGAGTGTGTGTGTGTGGGTGGGGCGAGTGTGTGTGTGTGTGGGGCGAGTGTGTGTGTGTGGGTGGGGCGAGTGTGTGTGTGGGTGGGGCGAGTGTGTGTGTGTGGGGCGAGTGTGTGTGTGTGGGGCGAGTGTGTGTGTGTGTGTGTGTGTGGGGCGAGTGTGTGTGTGTGTGTGTGGGGCGAGTGTGTGTGTGTGGGGCGAGTGTGTGTGTGTGTGTGTGTGGGGCGAGTGTGTGTGTGTGTGTGTGTGTTGGGGCGAGTGTGTGTGTGTGTGTGTGGGGCAAGTGTGTGTGTGTGTGTGTGTGTGGCGAGTGTGTGTGTGTGTGGCGAGTGTGTGTGTGTGTGGCGAGTGTGTGTGTGTGTGGCGAGTGTGTGTGTGTGTGGCGAGTGTGTGTGTGTGTGCGAGTGTGTGTGTGTGGGGCGAGTGTGTGTGTGTGGGGCGAGTGTGTGTGTGTGGGGCGAGTGTGTGTGTGTGGGGCGAGTGTGTGTGTGTGGGGCGAGTGTGTGTGTGTGGGGCGAGTGTGTGTGTGTGGGGGCGAGTGTGTGTGTGTGGGGCGAGTGTGTGTGTGTGGGGCGAGTGTGTGTGTGTGGGGCGAGTGTGTGTGTGTGGGGCGAGTGTGTGTGTGTGGGGGCGAGTGTGTGTGTGTGGGGCGAGTGTGTGTGTGGTGGGGCGAGTGTGTGTGTGTGGGGCGAGTGTGTGTGTGTGGGGCGAGTGTGTGTGTGTGGGGCGAGTGTGTGTGTGTGGGGCGAGTGTGTGTGTGTGGGGCGAGTGTGTGTGTGTGGGGCGAGTGTGTGTGTGTGGGGCGAGTGTGTGTGTGTGGGGCGAGTGTGTGTGTGTGGGGCGAGTGTGTGTGTGTGGGGCGAGTGTGTGTGTGTGGGGCGAGTGTGTGTGTGTGGGGCGAGTGTGTGTGTGTGTGGCGAGTGTGTGTGTGTGGGGCGAGTGTGTGTGTGTGGGGCGAGTGTGTGTGTGTGGGGCGAGTGTGTGTGTGTGGGGCGAGTGTGTGTGTGTGGGGCGAGTGTGTGTGTGTGGGGCGAGTGTGTGTGTGTGGGGCGAGTGTGTGTGTGTGGGGCGAGTGTGTGTGTGTGGGGCGAGTGTGTGTGTGTGGGGCGAGTGTGTGTGTGTTTGTGTGTGTGGGGCGAGTGTGTGTGTGTTTGTGTGTGTGGGGCGAGTGTGTGTGTGTGTGTGGGGCGAGTGTGTGTGTGTGTGTGGGGCGAGTGTGTGTGTGTGTGTGGGGCGAGTGTGTGTGTGTGTGTGGGGCGAGTGTGTGTGTGTGTGTGTGTGTGTGGGGCGAGTGTGTGTGTGGGGCGAGTGTGTGTGTGGGGCGAGTGTGTGTGTGGGGCGAGTGTGTGTGTGTGGGGCGAGTGTGTGTGTGTGGGGCGAGTGTGTGTGTTTGTGTGGGGCGAGTGTGTGTGTGTGTGTGGGGCGAGTGTGTGTGTGTGTGTGGGGCGAGTGTGTGTGTGTGTGTGGGGCGTGTGTGTGTGTTTGTGTGGGGCGAGTGTGTGTGTGTGTGTGGGGCGAGTGTGTGTGTGTGTGTGGGGCGAGTGTGTGTGTGTGTGTGGGGCGAGTGTGTGTGTGTGTGTGGGGCGAGTGTGTGTGTGTGTGTGGGGCGAGTGTGTGTGTGTGTGTGTGTGGGGCGAGTGTGTGTGTGTGTGTGTGGGGCGAGTGTGTGTGTGTGTGTGTGTGTGGGGCGAGTGTGTGTGTGGGGCGAGTGTGTGTGTGGGGCGAGTGTGTGTGTGGGGCGAGTGTGTGTGTGGGGCGAGTGTGTGGTGTGGGGCGAGTGTGTGTGTGGGGCGAGTGTGTGTGTGGGGCGAGTGTGTGTGTGGGGCGAGTGTGTGTGTGGGGCGAGTGTGTGTGTGGGGCGAGTGTGTGTGTGGGGCGAGTGTGTGTGTGGGGCGAGTGTGTGTGTGGGGCGAGTGTGTGTGTGGGGCGAGTGTGTGTGTGGGGCGAGTGTGTGTGTGGGGCGAGTGTGTGTGTGTGGGGCGAGTGTGTGTGTGTGGGGCGAGTGTGTGTGTGTGGGCGAGTGTGTGTGTGTGGGGCGAGTGTGTGTGTGTGGGGCGAGTGTGTGTGTGTGGGGCGAGTGTGTGTGTGTGGGGCGAGTGTGTGTGTGTGGGGCGAGTGTGTGTGTGTGTGTGGGGCGAGTGTGTGTGTGTGTGTGGGGCGAGTGTGTGTGTGTGGCGAGTGTGTGTGTGTGTGTGGGGCGAGTGTGTGTGTGTGGGGCGAGTGTGTGTGTGGTGTGGGGCGAGTGTGTGTGTGGGGCGAGTGTGTGTGTGGGGCGAGTGTGTGTGTGGGGCGAGTGTGTGTGTGTGTGTGGGGCGAGTGTGTGTGTGTGTGTGGGGCGAGTGTGTGTGTGTGTGTGGGGCGAGTGTGTGTGTGTGTGTGGGGCGAGTGTGTGTGTGTGTGTGGGGCGAGTGTGTGTGTGTGTGTGGGGCGAGTGTGTGTGTGTGTGGGGCGAGTGTGTGTGTGTGTGTGGGGCGAGTGTGTGTGTGTGTGTGGGGCGAGTGTGTGTGTGTGGGGCGAGTGTGTGTGTGTGTGTGGGGCGAGTGTGTGTGTGTGTGGGGCGAGTGTGTGTGTGTGGGGCGAGTGTGTGTGTGTGTGTGTGGGGCGAGTGTGTGTGTGTGTGTGTGGGGCGAGTGTGTGTGTGTGTGTGGGGCGAGTGTGTGTGTGTGTGTGGGGCGAGTGTGTGTGTGTGTGTGGGGCGAGTGTGTGTGTGTGTGTGGGGCGAGTGTGTGTGTGTGTGTGGGGCGAGTGTGTGTGTGTGTGTGGGGCGAGTGTGTGTGTGTGGGGCGAGTGTGTGTGTGTGGGGCGAGTGTGTGTGTGTGGGGCGAGTGTGTGTGTGTGGGGCGAGTGTGTGTGTGTGGGGCGAGTGTGTGTGTGTGGGGCGAGTGTGTGTGTGTGGGGCGAGTGTGTGTGTGTGGGGCGAGTGTGTGTGTGTGGGGCGAGTGTGTGTGTGTGGGGCGAGTGTGTGTGTGTGGGGCGAGTGTGTGTGTGTGGGGCGAGTGTGTGTGTGTGGGGCGAGTGTGTGTGTGTGGGGCGAGTGTGTGTGTGTGGGGCGAGTGTGTGTGTGTGGGGCGAGTGTGTGTGTGTGGGGCGAGTGTGTGTGTGTGGGGCGAGTGTGTGTGTGTGGGTGTGGGGCGAGTGTGTGTGTGTGTGTGTGTGGGGCGAGTGTGTGTGTGTGTGGGGCGAGTGTGTGTGTGTGTGGGGCGAGTGTGTGTGTGTGTGTGGGGCGAGTGTGTGTGTGTGTGTGGGGCGAGTGTGTGTGTGGGGCGAGTGTGTGTGTGGGGCGAGTGTGTGTGTGGGGCGAGTGTGTGTGTGGGGCGAGGTGTGTGTGTGGGGCGAGTGTGTGTGTGGGGCGAGTGTGTGTGTGTGTGTGTGGGGCGAGTGTGTGTGTGTGTGGGGCGAGTGTGTGTGTGTGTGTGGGGCGAGTGTGTGTGTGTGTGTGTGGGGCGAGTGTGTGTGTGTGGGGCGAGTGTGTGTGTGGGGCGAGTGTGTGTGTGTGTGGGGCGAGTGTGTGTGTGTGTGGGGCGAGTGTGTGTGTGTGTGTGTGGGGCGAGTGTGTGTGTGTGTGTGGGGCGAGTGTGTGTGTGTGTGTGGGGCGAGTGTGTGTGTGTGTGTGGGGCGAGTGTGTGTGTGTGTGTGGCGAGTGTGTGTGTGTGTGTGTGGCGAGTGTGTGTGTGTGTGTGGGGCGAGTGTGTGTGTGTGTGTGGGGCGAGTGTGTGTGTGTGTGGGGCGAGTGTGTGTGTGTGTGGGGCGAGTGTGTGTGTGTGTGGGGCGAGTGTGTGTGTGTGTGGGGCGAGTGTGTGTGTGTGTGGGGCGAGTGTGTGTGTGTGTGGGGCGAGTGTGTGTGTGTGTGGGGCGAGTGTGTGTGTGTGTGGGGCGAGTGTGTGTGTGTGTGGGGCGAGTGTGTGTGTGTGTGGGGCGAGTGTGTGTGTGTGTGGGGCGAGTGTGTGTGTGTGTGGGGCGAGTGTGTGTGTGTGTGGGGCGAGTGTGTGTGTGTGTGGGGCGAGTGTGTGTGTGTGTGGGGCGAGTGTGTGTGTGTGTGGGCGAGTGTGTGTGTGTGTGGGGCGAGTGTGTGTGTGTGTGGGGCGAGTGTGTGTGTGTGTGGGGCGAGTGTGTGGTGGGGCGAGTGTGTGTGGGGCGAGTGTGTGTGGGGCGAGTGTGTGTGGGGCGAGTGTGTGTGGGGGCGAGTGTGTGTGGGGCGAGTGTGTGTGGGGCGAGTGTGTGTGGGGCGAGTGTGTGTGGGGCGAGTGTGTGTGGGGCGTGTGTGTGTGGGGCGAGTGTGTGTGGGGCGAGTGTGTGTGGGGCGAGTGTGTGTGGGGCGAGTGTGTGTGGGGCGAGTGTGTGTGGGGCGAGTGTGTGTGGGGCGAGTGTGTGTGGGGCGAGTGTGTGTGGGGCGAGTGTGTGTGGGGCGAGTGTGTGTGGGGCGAGTGTGTGTGGGGCGAGTGTGTGTGGGGCGAGTGTGTGTGGGGCGAGTGTGTGTGGGGCGAGTGTGTGTGGGGCGAGTGTGTGTGGGGCGAGTGTGTGTGGGGCGAGTGTGTGTGGGGCGAGTGTGTGTGGGGCGAGTGTGTGTGGGGCGAGTGTGTGTGGGGCGAGTGTGTGTGGGGCGAGTGTGTGTGGGGCGAGTGTGTGTGGGGCGAGTGTGTGTGGGGCGAGTGTGTGTGGGGCGAGTGTGTGTGGGGCGAGTGTGTGTGGGGCGAGTGTGTGTGGGGCGAGTGTGTGTGGGGCGAGTGTGTGTGGGGCGAGTGTGTGTGGGGCGAGTGTGTGTGGGGCGAGTGTGTGTGGGGCGAGTGTGTGTGGGGCGAGTGTGTGTGGGGCGAGTGTGTGTGGGGCGAGTGTGTGTGGGGCGAGTGTGTGTGGGGCGAGTGTGTGTGGGGCGAGTGTGTGTGGGGCGAGTGTGTGTGGGGCGAGTGTGTGTGGGGCGAGTGTGTGTGGGGCGAGTGTGTGTGGGGCGAGTGTGTGTGGGGCGAGTGTGTGTGGGGCGAGTGTGTGTGGGGCGAGTGTGTGTGGGGCGAGTGTGTGTGGGGCGAGTGTGTGTGGGGCGAGTGTGTGTGGGGCGAGTGTGTGTGGGGCGAGTGTGTGTGGGGCGAGTGTGTGTGGGGCGAGTGTGTGTGGGGCGAGTGTGTGTGGGGCGAGTGTGTGTGGGGCGAGTGTGTGTGGGGCGAGTGTGTGTGGGGCGAGTGTGTGTGGGGCGAGTGTGTGTGGGGCGAGTGTGTGTGGGGCGAGTGTGTGTGGGGCGAGTGTGTGTGGGGCGAGTGTGTGTGGGGCGAGTGTGTGTGGGGCGAGTGTGTGTGGGGCGAGTGTGTGTGGGGCGAGTGTGTGTGGGGCGAGTGTGTGTGGGGCGAGTGTGTGTGGGGCGAGTGTGTGTGGGGCGAGTGTGTGTGGGGCGAGTGTGTGTGGGGCGAGTGTGTGTGGGGCGAGTGTGTGTGGGGCGAGTGTGTGTGGGGCGAGTGTGTGTGGGGCGAGTGTGTGTGGGGCGAGTGTGTGTGGGGCGAGTGTGTGTGGGGCGAGTGTGTGTGGGGCGAGTGTGTGTGGGGCGAGTGTGTGTGGGGCGAGTGTGTGTGGGGCGAGTGTGTGTGGGGCGAGTGTGTGTGGGGCGAGTGTGTGTGGGGCGAGTGTGTGTGTGGGGCGAGTGTGTGTGTGGGGCGGGCGCGCGTGTGTGTGCGTGGGGCGGGCGCGCGTGTGTGTGCGTGGGGCGGGCGCGCGTGTGTGTGCGTGGGGCGGGCGCGCATGTGTGTGCGTGGGGCGGGCGGGAGGGGTGTGTGTGTCTGGGGCTGGGGGTAGAGAGCGTGTCTGAGGGGTGGGGGGAGGGGGCATGTGTGTGTGGGGCAGCCATGGGGTGAGGGGACGTGTGTGTGTGGCGCGTGGGGGGGGGAAGGGGCATGTGTGTAGGGGGGAGATGGCGTGTGTGTGTGGGGGTTGATGGCGTGTGTGTGCGGCGGGGGGTGGGGACGTGGTGATGGGGCGTGTGTGGGGGTGTGTGAGGAGGGGAGGCTGCCTGTGTGGGGTGGAGGGAGAGGGTGGGCAAGGAGGGCATGCGTACAGGGAAGGGTGTTGCTGGGGAATGGCCATGTGTTTTGATTTGGGGAGAGAAGTGTCCAAAAGGTTGTGACTGAGTATTCTTGCTGAGTTGAAGCAGAACTGGGTGTACAGTTTATTGGTGGTGTCTTGCAGGTACTGGGCAAGGTTTTATGCCCTGCACTTCTAGATGAAAGTTCATTTAACATTCTTCTCAGCCTGGTTTTACTCTTCATTGTGATACTTCAGGTGACGAAAACAGTTTGACCACTCTCTGTGAACATGATATTCACTGCTTAACACTGCTCTTCACTTTTTTCATCATCACTTTGTTACCTTCAGGTGTATCTCCTGCAGGCTCGTGGGGGGATAATGTTGCCTGTTGGGACGGTTCTTTGAAAGTTCAACAACTTTGATGATGGTCTTTAAAAGTAGAATGGTGGTTGTCTGTTTGTCAGCTTTGAACAGTGAAAGCACCATGAGATAAGTTTGGTCAAAAAAGGCTTGAAACATGCTTTGTATTTCAGAGAGCATTTCTAGCTGTTCAGAATGAAGCATTGCTGATTACAGGCTTTACAGGAAATGGGGACAATTTGTGATAATCATTTTAAGTGCACCTCACAAATTGCAGAGATTGGTCGATCTAGTGTAAAGTGTTGGTGCCAGCTGATGTGAATTTTGCTTAGATTCAGTTTTATTTAATTACATTCAGTAGAAGAAAATTGACATCAGGCCAAAGGGATGAGAACTAAATGAAAAAGCTGTATGACAGGATGGAGGTGGAGGTCCCTATTCCTGAGCTTCTCTTGTAATGAATACAGTAAATCTAATCCAGATATTTCATTCCTCAACTGACATCACTGCAAGTAATTTATCTGGTCATTCATCTCATTGCTGTTTGTGGGAGCTTGCTGTGTGAAAATTGACCACAGCTTTTTACTAGGTTCAAAAATTACAAGTGATCAGTGTTGTGGGATATCTGGAGGTTGTGAAAGATGCTATATAAATGCTGCTTTGTTCTTTACCACCTTTGTCACTGACTGTCAGTAACCGTGGCTGTTTTGGGAAGTGTTGTTTTGTTACTGAGTGTTGCTAAGTCTAGCTAAGGAATATTGAGCAGCTTTGACCATCCTCTCCAATAAGAGCAATATGGTGATTGGTATAAGATCTACTTTTGAGCTAAGATTGATGAGAGCTTTATCCAAAAGGTAAAACGCCAGGAACTGAGATCATTGGCTGCAAATAGAGAAAGCTCTAAACTGGGTGGGCAGGTACAAAGGACAACGGAACAGATGAATGGCTTGCTGGTTTGTCACAAGGACTGAAATACAAAAGAATGGAATTATGCTACAAGCTCTTGTTAGACCATACCTTGAGCACTGCATTCTATTCTGAACAGAGTCCCTCGGGATTGATCTTGTTCGACCACGTGGGACTGTTCTGGGGATTCCAGCGACACCATCCAAGGCACAGCTTTATTTTCACGTGCACTGACAACCTTGAGCTCTCAAATCAAATCAAATCCCCCACCATAGCTAAATTATCAGGCTGCTTATGTGACAGCCAGTACTGGATGAAGAGAAATCTATTCCAATTTATTACGATATTTGGAATATTGAAGCCTTGGTTTTCAATGCTGGCTTAAAACTCAATTTCTTAGCTCTCTACTCCATCCCTCTCTCTGGCAATTGTCTGCGATTATGTCTGTCTGTTTGTGACCCATGGTGTCACATTTGAGCCTGAGATGGCATTCCAACCTCTAATGCCATCATTCTAACTGCTTATTTCCACCTTCAGAATGTTGCCCAACATCACTCCTGTCTCCCTCATCTGCTGCTGAAAACCTTTTCGTTATCTCTCGACTTGACTATTCCAGCACATGCCTGACTGGCCTTTCACATCTTTATCTTACAATTCTCATCCTTGTTTTCAAATCCCACCATGGCCTCACCTTTCCCTGTTTCTGCAAACTCCTCCAGCCTCACAACCCTCTGCAGTATCTGTGCTCCTCTAATTTTGGCCTCTTGTGCATCCCAATTTCAAATGCTCCATCATCAGTAGCTTAGTCTTCTGTTGCTCAGGTCCCAGTCTCTGGAATGTCCTGGAAACACCATCTTCACCTTGCTTTCCTCCTTCAAGACAATATTTAAAATCTACCTCTTTGGTTAATCTTTTGATCACCTGGCTCTAAATCCATTGGTGTTCCATGTCATACGTTTTATCAGAAGTCCGTACTTCACCTCATTAATTGGTTCCTGGAAATTGGAGTGTCTGTCTTCGGCTCGTAACTCCCAACCAAGATGGTCTGTTCCCTGCCTGAGCCGAATTGCGATCCAGCTCTCACAGGCTCAACGTTGGAGCATCCAGGCCTTTGGCAATGTTAATGCGAAGCAGCAGTAACAATGCAACTGAAGGGTTCTAATTGAAGAACAACATTAATGTGAAGCAAAATTATGTAGGATGATACAGTGAGCGCTTCCTTTACAATGCTCCTGTGAAACAGCTTGTGGTGTTTGCTACTTTAAAGGTTTTATACTGAAGGGTGCATGTTCACCAGAATGACACAGGCTAAAATAGTTGCATTGTGACAATGGGTCGCATAGATTTGCCTTCTATTTTTTTGGTACCTTTTGGCACTTTATTTGAATTAGCTTTTTTGATTAGAAATTAAGTTTGATCATGGTCCCCACATGAGCCCATCTTGGGCTCGATCAAACAAGATCCAAGCTGACAGGATGAGGCATTTCACCCCCTCCTGGACTTGATCTAACACTTCATCTTAGCCAAAAGGCTGAGGTGGTTTTGAAAAATTGCATCAGGTAAAACCTTGGTTTAACCTCATGAGCTATCCTTTACCCTAGCCTGGGTAAAACACAATCGCAGGCATCAGCACACGCTCAATGCGATGGGCTAGCCTCTTCCCCTGCCTGACCATTGACTCGCCCTGCAGCTTCTATTCGCGTAAATGTCAAAGATTAAGTGGTGCTTAATTGAGACATTTAGCAATATATCACCAGTGGCAGAGTCCAGATCAATCTTGAAATTAAAGTGTCCATGTTCTGGGCTGATGTCAGGAGGCACTTGTGAAACAGAGTGCTGTGGAAATCTCGTGCCTTTAACTGCAACAATTGTTCATTCCTGTCTGGCACAAAAACAAAGCGGGAAAGGTGGCCAAACCATGGCTTACAAAGTAAATTCAAGGTAGTATCAGATCCATGGAAGAGGTATACAAATTGGCCAAATCCGAGGATTGGGAGCAGTTTAGAATTCAAAAAGAAGGACAGTGGGGCTGATTAAGAAGGGGACAGTAGAGTCTGAGAGTAAGCTTGTGGGGAACATAAACCTGAGTGTAAAATCTTCTGTGGGTATGTGAAGAGAAGATTAGTGAGGACAAATGTAGGTGCCTTACAGTCAGAAACAGGGGAATTATCATGGGAAAAGGCTGACCAACTAAATGCATACTTTGGTTCTATCTTCACAAAGGAGGATACAAATAATGTACCAGAAATGTTGGGGAACACCAGGTTTAGTGAGAGGGAGGAAATTGGTATTAGTAATGGTGTTGGTGAAATTGATGGGATTGAAGGCCGATAAGTTCCTAGTGCCTGATAATCTGCATTCCATAGTACTTGGGTTAATGGCCGTGGTGGATGCATTGATGGTCATCCAAGATTCTTTAGACTCTGGAACAGTTCCTATGGATTGAAAGTTGGCTAATGTAACCACCCTATTTAAAAAGGGAGATAGAGAGAAAACGGAATTATAGACCAGTCAGCCTGACATCCACTATCAAAGATTTCAAAGCCGAGCACTTGAAAAACTGTGGCAGAATTGGACGGAGTCAATGTGGATTTATGAAAAGGAAATGATGCTTGACAAATCCACTGGAATTCTTTGAGGATGTAACCAGTAGAGTTGATGAGAGGGAGCCAGTGGTTGTGGTTTATTTGGACTTTCAGAAGGCAATGACAATGTCCCACATAAAAGATTAATATGAAAAATTGAAGTGCATGGGATTGGGGGTAGTGTATTGAGATGGATAGAAAACTAGTTGGTCGACAGGAAACAAAGTAGAAATAAATGGGTCTTGTTCCACATGGCAGGCAGTGATTAGTGGGGTACCGCAGGGATCAGTGCTAGGACCCTAGCTTTCACTGTGTAAATTAATGATTTAGATAAGGGAACTAAATGCGATGTTCCAAATTTTGCAGATGACACAAAGCTGGTGGGAGGGTGAGCTGTGAGGAGGATGCAGAGATGCTTCAGTGTTGTTTGGACAAGTTGAGTGAGTGACAAATGCAGGCAGATGCAGTGATGTTCAACATGGAAGAGTTCATCAGCTGAGGGGGGACAGTACGTGGTAATGAGCAGGAGGTTTCTTTTCCCATATTTGACCTGGTGGAATGAGACTTCATGGAGTCCAGATTCGACGTTGAAGACTTCCAGGGCAACTCCCTCCTGACTATACTATTGTGCCACTGCAACCTCTGCGGGGACTGCCCTGTCAGTGCGACAGGACATACCCAGGAACAGTGGTGGCATCAGGGACATTATAATGTATGATTCCGTGAGTATCACTCGTCAGGCTGAGAGACAGATCTCCCAATTTTGGCGCAAACCTCCACATGTTAATAAAGAGGGTTTTGCAATGTTGACCGGACTGAGTTTGCTGTTGTCGATGCTGGGTGGTCCATCTGGGTTGTTTCATTTCTTTTGTTTCTTTTTGTAACAATTGAATGACTTGCTAGGCCATTTCTGAAGGCATGTAATTGTCAACCACATTACTGTGGGTCTGGAGTCACATGTAGGAAAGACCAGGTAGGAAGGCAGATTTCTTTCCCGAAAGGACATTAGTGAACTAGTTGGGTTTTTATAACAAAGGGCAATGGTTACATGGTCATCAGTAGACTTTTAATTCCAGGTAGTTTTTATTGAGTTTAAGATCCACCATCTGCTGTGACATTTGAACATGGGTCCCCAGAGTATTGCACTGGGTCTCTAGATTATCAGTTTCGTGACAATATCACTGTGCCACCATCGCCCCCTTGCAGAGCTTTGAACCCAAACTGTTAAAAGCTCGGCCACCAGTGAGGGAGTGATTACAATTGAGGATGGTCAAGAAGCCAGAATGAGAGCAGTATAAATATCCCAGTGGATTGTGGGGTTGGAGGAGATTGTAGACAGAGGGGCAAAGCCTTGGAGGGATTTGAAAACAGGGATGAGAATTTTAAAATCCAGATGATGCTTGACTGGGAGTCAAAATAAATCAGTGAGCACGGGGCGATGGGTGAGAGGGGCTAAGGACCTGAGTAAAGCAGGTATATTAAGGGTTGCAGATCCAAGGTGGGTAAATGGAATTAACGTACAGGTCAGCACGATCG
The DNA here is from genome assembly GCF_964213995.1 of Mustelus asterias. Taxonomy (NCBI): domain Eukaryota; kingdom Metazoa; phylum Chordata; class Chondrichthyes; order Carcharhiniformes; family Triakidae; genus Mustelus; species Mustelus asterias. The sequence goes on along the minus strand of NC_135811.1, from coordinate 69,235,902 downwards.
AATCACGTTGAAGGGCTCTCTGGGCTGAATGACGACTCCTGCTTCCATGCTTCTGCAGAACCTTGGGATCTCAATTTACTGAATAACAGAATCACACAGTCCAGAAGAGGCCCTTTGGCCCATTGAGTCTGCACCGACATGTGAAACCTGAACTACGTACCTAATTACATTTACCAGCACTTGGCCCATAGCCTTAAATGTTGTGACATGCCAAGTGCTCATCCAGGTATTTTTTAAAGGATGAGGCAACTCATCTCTACCACCTTCCCAGGCAGTGCATTCCAGACCGTCAACACCTGGATAAAAAAGGTTCTTCCTCACATCCTCCCTAACCCTCCTGCCCCTCGCATTGAACTTTTTTCCCTTCATGACTGACCCTTCAACTAAGAGAACAGCTACTTTCTATCCATCCTGTTCATGCCCCTCATAATTTTGTGCATCTTGAACAGGACGCCCCTCATTCTTCTCTGCTCCAATGAAAACAAGATGTGGAGATGCCGGCGTTGGACAATGAAAACAACCCAAGCCTATCCAACCCAAGCCTATCCAACCTCCCTTCATAACTTAAATGAGTCTTAATTTAAATAGCCTGATTAGAAACAAAAGGTGTAAATTGCATTCTTTTGTTTGAAGCCTAACTGGTGTGCGAGTCATCTCAGTCCAGCTGAGCTCGATACAAGAGAGAGACAAGAGCGCACTAAGCTTTGCGCACCTGTTTGGGAGTGAGTCTGAGTGAGGCAACCAGAGCGGGATTGAAACTTGGTAATTTGGAGCAGTGTAACACAAAGGTTGGTGGAATTGTGGATAGCGAAGAGGACCATCAGAGGATACAGTAGGATATAGATCGGTTGGAGACTTGGGTGTAGACATGGCAGATGGAGTTTAATTTGGACAAATGTGAGGTAATGCATTTTGGAAGGTCTAATACAGATGGGAAATATACAGTAAATGGCAGAACCCTTCAGAGTACTGATAGGCAGAGGGTTCTGGATGTACAGATACGCAGGTCACTGAAAGTGGCAACGCAGGTGGAGAAGATAGTCAAGAAGGCATAGGGCATGCTTGCCTTCATCGGCCGGGGCATTGAATTTAAAAATTGGCAAATCATGTTGCCGCTTTATAGAACCTTAGTTAGGCTGCACTTGAAATATAGTGTTCAATTCTGGTCGCCACACTAGCAGAAGGATGTGGAGGATTTGGAGAGGGTACAAAAAAGATTTAGCAGGATGTTGCCTGGTATGGAGGGCATTAGCTATGAGGAGAGGTTGGAGAAACTTGGTTTGTTCTCACTGGAACGACGGAGGTTGAGGGGCAACATGATCGATGTCTAGGAGATTGAGGGGCATGGACAGAGTGGATAGTTGGAAGCTTTTTCCGAGGGTGGAAGAGTCATTTACAAGGGGGCACAGGTTTAAGGTGCGAGGGGCAAGATTTAAAGGAGATGTAAGAGGCAAGTTTTTTACACAGAGTAGTGGGTGCCTGGAACTCACTGCCAGGGGAGGTAGTGGAACCAGATATGATAGTGACTTCTAAGGGGTGTGGGGACAAATATATGAATAGGATGGGAATAGAGTGATAGAAGGGTTGGGGGGTTTTAGTTCAGTCGGACAGCATGGTCGGTGCAGGCTGAGAGGGCCGAAAGGCCTGTTCCTGTGCTGCAAGTTTCTTTGTTCATTGATTCACCCCAGGCAGTGTCCTCATGAATCTGCTCTGCACCCCACTCCAGTGATACCACATAATATGGTGCCCCGAACTGCACACAGCTGTGACCTCAAAGTTCTATACAACTTCAAAATCACCTCCCTGCTTCTGTAATCTATGCCTCGATTGATAAAGGTAAGTGTCCCATATGCTTTTCTCACCACCCCACTAACATGCTCTTCCGCTTTCAGAGATCTATGGGCAAACAAGCCAAAGGCCCTTTGTTCCACAGAACTTCCTAGTGTCATATCGTTCATTGGATACTTCCTTGTCAAATTACTACTTCCAAAGTGTATCAACTCTCACTTTTCAGGGTTAAGTTCCATCTGTCCATTTGACCATTCTGTCCATATCTACTTGCAGCCCAAGAAACTCCACCTCACTGTTAACCATCCGTCCAATCTTTGTGTCACCCGCAAACTTAGTAATTCTACCCCCCCACATAGTCATCTATGTCATTTATACAAATGAAGAATAATAGGTAACCCAGCACAGATCCTTGTGGTATGCCACTGGACACTGGCTTCCAATCGCTACTGCTACTCCAAGCGGTCACGGGCATTCGGCCTGTGATCTTCGGGTAAGCGTTCTCCAAGGCGGCCTTCACGACACACGACAACGCAGAGTCGCTGAGCAGAGACTGATAGCCAAGTTCCGCACACATGAGGACGGCCTCAACCGGGATCTTGGGTTCATTTCACAATATCTGTAACCCCCACGACTTGCCTGGGCTTGCAAAATCTCACTAACTGTCCTGGCTGGAGACAATACACATCTCTTTAACTTGTGCTTAACCCTCTCTCCACTCACATTGTCTGTACCTTTAAGACTTGATTACCTGTAAAGACTCTCATTCCAACCATTATTTTGTAAATTGAGTTTGTGTCTTTATATGCCCTGTTTGTGAACAGAACTCCCACTCACCTGATGAAGGAGCAGCGCTCCAAAAGCTAGTGGCTTTTGCTACCAAATAAACCTGTTGGACTTTAGCCTGGTGTTGTGAGACTTCTTACTGTGTTCCAGTCCTAAAGCAGCTGTCTCCTACAACAAAGCTAATTTTGAATCCACCTTATCAAATTACCCAGATCCCAAGTGCTTTTACCTTTACAAGTGTGGGACCTTGTCAAAGGCTTTGCTGAAGTCCATATAAACTACATCGACTGCACTACCCTCGTCTACACATCTGGTCACCTCCTCAAAACATTCAATCAAAGTTTTTAGATATGACCTCCCTCTGACGAAGCCATGCTGACTATTTCTGATCAAACTCTGCCTCTCCAAGTGGCGATAGATTCTCTCCTTCAGAATTTTTTTGAATAGTTTCCCTACCCACTGGTCTGTAGTTCCCGGGCTTATCTCTACAGTCCTCAAATAGCGGAACCACATTAACTGTTCTCCAGTCCTCTGACACCTCCCCTGTGACCAAAGAAGAATTAAAAATTTGGGTTAGAGCCCCTGCAATCTCCTTGCCTGCCTCCCACAGCAGCCTGGGACACAATTTATCCAGACTGGAGATTTGTCCACTATTCAGCTTGCCAGCGCCTCTAATACTTTCCCTCTGTCAATTTGCTCAAGAACCTCTCCCTGAGTTCCATACCTTGATTCTCGTTCTCTTTGGTGATGACGAATATGAAGTATTCGTTCAACACTATGCCCTGTGACTCCATCCACAGATTTCCCTCTTGGTCCCTAATGGGCCCTATCTTTCCCTGGTTATCCATTGATATACTTATAGAACATCTTGGGATTTTCTCTACTTTTACCACCTAGAGCTTTCTCATATCCCCTCTTTGGCACACTGGAAGATTGGGAAGCATTGATGAGCAATGGTAAAATATAAACATGGACAGAAAAGCTTGCATAAGTATCTAAAGAGGAAGGGGGGTAACTAAAGCGAATGTTGGTCTCTTAGAAGATAAGGTTGGGGAGTTAATCGTGGGGAACACTGAAATAGCTGAGACACTAATTCAATATTTTGCCGCAGTTTTCACAGAGAGGACACGAATATTATCCCAATAGCAACAGAAAATGCAAATGTTATAGAAAGAACTTGCAACTATCATCATAACTAGGGAAAAAGTACTGAGGAAACTAATGCGATTCAAGGTGGGCAAGTCCCCAGGGCCTGCTGGCCTACATCCTTGGGCCTTAAGCGTAGTGGCATTGGAGATAGTGGATCCATTGGTTACAATATTCCAAAATTCCCTGGATGTGGGAATAATTCCAGTGGATTGGAAAAATGCTAATATAACCTCTTTATTCAAAAAGGGAAGGAGGCAAAATGTAGGAAATGATCAGCCAATTAGTTTCACATCTGTTGTTGGGAAAATTGTTAAAATTCATTATAAGAGAAGTAATAACATGACATTTCGAAAGCCAAAGGATGGCATGGAGGTAAACGGCCTCACAGCTCCAGGGACCAGAATTCATTTCCGGCCTCGAGTAATGGTCTGTGTGGAGTTTGCACATTTTTCCTGTGTCTGCGTGGATTTCCTCTGACACTCCAAAGGATGTGTGGGTTAGGTTGATTGGCCATGCTAATTGCCCAGGGGATTAGCAGAGTAAATACATGGGCCTACTGGGATAGGGCTTGGGTGGGATTGTTGCTGGTGCAGGCTCGATGGGCTGAATCGCTGCCTCCTGCGTTGTTGTGATTCTATGAAAATGCAATACATTAGAGTTAACATGGTTTTATGAAGGCTAAATCATGTTTGACTAATTTGCTGGATTTATTCAAAGATGTAACAAGCAAGGTGGATAATGGTGTTCCTGTAGATGTAGCATATCTGCACTTCTAGATAAGGTGCAGCACAAAAGGTTAATACACAAGGTTAGTTCACACGGGATTAGGGGTAATTTATTAGCTTGGATAGAGGATTGGCTTAGCAACAGAGAACAGTGTCAGGATAAATGGATCTTTTTCTGGTTGGCAAGATGTAAGTAGTGAGGTGCTACAGGGTTCAGTCCTCGGGCTGTAACTATTTGCAATCTATGTTCATGACTTGAATGCAGGGATGGTAAGTATCATGGCCAAACTTGCAGATGGCACTAAAGTAGGGTGGGATAGTACAAAGAACAGTGCAGCACAGCAACAGGCCCTTTGACACATGCCTCGCTAATCTAATATTTTCTTGCCTGTACGTGGTCCATATCCCATTATTCCCTGCCTTCTCATGTATCTATCCAGATGCCTCTTGAACGTTGTTATAGAATCTCCTTCCACCACCACCTCCTCCAGCAGCGCATTCCAGGCATTCATCACTGTGAAAAACCTGCCCCATACATCTCTTTTAAACTTTCCCCCTCTCACTCTCAACCTATTTCCCCCGAGTAATTGACACTTCGACCCTGGGAAAAAGACTCTTGACTATCCATTCGACCCAAGCCTGTCATAAATCTTGTAAACCTCTGTCAGGTGCCCCCTCATCATCTGCCGCTCCAATGAAAACAATCCAAGTTTGTTCAACCTTTCTTCACAGTCCATATCCTTCAAACCAGGCAATAAACCAGTAAATCGCTTCTGCACCCTTCCCAATGCATCAACATCCTTCTGGTAGTGTCGTGACCAGAATTGTATGCAACACTCCAAAAACAGTCTAACCGAAGTCTCTCAGCTGAAACATGATTTTCCAATTCCTATACTCAATGCCCTGACCGATGAAGGCCAGCATGCCATACGCATTCTTGACCACCTTGTCCACCTGAGTTGCCACCTTCAGAGAACTGTGGATCTGCATGCCTAGATCCCTCTGTATGCTAATATTTCTAAGGGCTCTACGATTTATTGTATACTTTCCTTCTGCAGAGACTTTACAAATCGCATCACCTCACATTTATCCAGGTTAAATTCCATCTGCCATCTTTCGGCCTAGGTCTCCAGCCGATTTATATCCTGCTGTATCCTCTGTCAATTCTTCTCACTATCCGCTACCCCCGCCAATTTTTGTATCATCTGCAAATTTACTAATCAGACCACCTACATTTTGCTCAATCTTTTTTTTACATATAAAACAACAGGCCCCAGCAACGCCGCTTGTCACAGACCTCCAGTTAGAAAAGTACCTTTCTACTGCTGCTCTCTGCTTTCTAAGCCCAAGCCAGTTTTGTATCCATCTTACCAGCTCACCTTGGATCCCATATGACTCCACCTTCTGTATCAGCCTGCCATGAGGAACCTTATTGAAGGCTTTACTAAAGTCCATGTTTACAACATCCACTGCCCTGCCCTGGTCAATTTTTCTTGCCACTTGCTCAAAGAACTCAGTCAAGTTTGTGATACACAACCTCCCCTTCACAAAACCATGCTGCCTATTGCTCATAAGTCTATCCTCTTCGAGATGTGAGTACGCCCTGTCCCAAACAATCTTCTCCAATAATTTCCCCACTAATATAATGCTCACAGGCCTGTAATTTCCTGTATTGTCTCTCCTGCCCTCCTTAAACAGAGCAACACTCCCCAATGCGCTACTCTCCAATTCTCTGGTACCTCGCCTGTGGCTAAAGGTACAAAGATTTTGGAAAGGCCCCAGCAATTTCTTCCCTCAGTATTCTGGGATAGACCCTATCTGGCCCTGGGGACCTGTTCACCTTAATGTTTTTCAAAACCTCCATTATCACCTCCCTTTTTATCTCAACATGGCCTAGAATGTCAACATAGAAATCATGAATCCTCCAGTGCAGAAAGGGGCCATTCGGCCCATCGAGTCTGCACCAACCACAATCCTACCCAGGCCCTATCCCCATATCCCCACATATTTACCCACTAATCCCTCTAACCTATGCATCCCGGGACTCTAAGGGCAATTTAGAATGGCCAATCAACCTAGCCCGCACACCTTTGGACTGTGGGAGGAAACCGGAGCACCCGGAGGAAACCCACACAGACACAGGGAGAATGTGCAAACTCCACACAGACAGTGACCCGAGCCGGGAATCGAACCCAGGTCCCTGGAGCTGTGAAGCAACAGTGTTAACCACTGTGCTACCGTGCTGCCCACCACTGTGCCACCGTACCATACCGTGTTAATGAACATCTTCCTTTCTACACTCACCATCCATGACATCCTTCTCTTTTGTGAATACCGTTGCAAAGTACTCATTAAGGACCTCACCCACCTCATCTGGCTCCACACGCACACATTCCATCCACTGTCCTTAAGTGGACCCACCCTTTCCTTAGCTATCCTCTTCCTCCTTATATACACATAAAAAGCCTTGGGATTCTCCTTAATCCTGCCTGCCAAGGACTTTTCATGGCCTCTTTTAGCCCGCCTAAGTGCCTCTTTAATCTCTTTCCTGCTATCTTTGTAAGTTGCGATAATGAAATAAGAAATTTACAGATGGACATGGCTAGGTTAAATGAATGGGACAAAATTTAGCAGATGGCTTTTAATGAGGATAAATGTGAGGTTATTCATTTTGTTGGGAAAAATGCAAAGGCAAATTATTATCTCAATGTTGCAGAGGGATCTGGGTCTCTGCTTGTGCGTGAATCAGCAGGTGATAAGGAAGGTAAATAGCATTTTGGCATTTATTGCTCAAAGGGATAGAATAAAGAAGTTCGAGTTCGGTTCCCAGCTTGGGTCACTGTGTGGAGTTTGCACGTTCTCCCTGTGTCTGTGTAGGTTTCGTCTGGGTGCTCCGTTTCCTCCCACAGTCCGAAAAACATGTTGTTAGGTGCATTGGCCATGCTAAATTCTCCCTCAGTGTACCCGAACAGGTGCCGGAGGTGACGAGGCAATTTTCACAGTAACTTCATTGCTGTGTTAATGTAAGCCTACACTAATACATAAACTTTAAAAAAAAAACTTTATAGGAAGCTGCAGAAGGTTAAGCACAGACAGAGATTTCCCTCTTGTGTGAATGAATATAGCTCTGAGTAGTGCTCTATCCAGCAGGCCATTTGCTTGATCTTATCAGTGAGTACTTGCCCATCTGCAGATTTCAGAGGAACAGCTTTGGTAATGGTGCGGCCAAGTGCTCTTTTTATATCATCAGACATCATGTGAAAGTTACCATTGTGACCAGCAGTTTTATTTCTTTGCATGGATTGATCAAAAACCTGTTGGCACAGGATCTTTCTGTCTTCTGCACAACTGCCTTGGCAAGCATGAGATTGTCAAATGCTTCAGGGTTTGGAGACCAGCTGTAAGGCAGGTGAGTTGTGCTCTTTATTTCAGTGACAGGAGTCCTTTCTGCCAGGTGGTCTTGAACCAATCTTTGTTCCTGTTTCTTCCTTTGCCAAATGCAGTTACTACAGCTTCATAGATTGACTGAAGAGACTTCCATGCTTCATCTTTGTTACCTCGTGTACAATCGGGTGGTAGGGACTGCCAAGAGCTTCTGGGAATTTCTGGCATTCGTCGTCATCCCTCGTGCATGGAATGTTGATGCGCGGCATGCCGTTGTGTTTTGACTTGTATTTTCCTTTAAAGATCGATGCACCTGCATGGACAGGTCCATACGTTCCTGTACATGCTTTTGAATTGTGCTATTAAATCTATATTGCTTTTCCTTATCCCTTCGATTGGTCTAGTTGGACCAAGGAGCGGCACAGGCTTGGAGGGCCGAAGGGCCTGTTTCCTGTGCTGTACTGTTCTTTGTTCTTTCTTTGTTCTTTGTTCTGCCAAAATATATCTCTTTATTGAATTCCATCTGTCACTTGTTTCCCATTCTGCTAGCTCATCTAAGTTCTGTTGTCATCCTTATTGTTTGCCACTCTTCTGCATTGCAAGATCCAAGTCGTTTGTAAGTAACCAAGTCCTAGCACCAAATCTTGAAACACCATCCTCCAATCAGAAAAAAACTTGATGTTTTCTGTTCACGAGCCAATTTTTAAACTTCAGATTGACACTATTTTATTTATTTGTTCATGGGATGTGAGTGTCGCTGGCTGGGCCAGCATTTATTGCCCATCCCTGAAGGCATTTAAGAATCACCCATGTTGCTGTGCGCCTGGAATCGCACGTAGACCAGACCAGGTAAGAATGGCAGATTTCTTTCCCTAAAGGACATTAGTGAACCAATTGAGGTTTTGCGACTATCGACAATGATTTCATGGTCATCAGTAGATTCTTAATTCTAGATATTTTTTATTGAATTCAAATTCCACCATCTGCCATATCGGGTCCGCAGATCTTGCTCTGGGTCTCTGGATTACTAGTTTAGTGACAATACCACTATGCCAACGCCTCCTCTTAAAGTGATGTTAAATAACTCTCAGCAAAGATTAATTCTCACTGGAATGTAAGACTCTGGGAAGGATACATCAGCTGTGTCTAACTCAGGAAGCAGAATGCCAAGAAAAAGCAAACCATTCCACAAAGATTAGTGGCAGGTCAGAATGTTGGATGCAATATTAAAAAAGGCAAAAAATGATTGAAAGATTACTGAGGAGAGAGAAATTCAAGTATAAGGGTAATTTGATCAAAATGTAGAAACAGTAAGAATTTTTTACAAGTGTTTCAAAAAGAAAAGAGCAAGTAAAATGAGTTTTGGTCAACTTGGGATTAATAATTGAAAATAAGGAAAAGGTAGAATAATTGAACAGATATTTTGTTTGTCTTCCCTGCAGTGGATACAAACAACATCTCAGAAATAATTATAAATCAGGAGATGAAAGGAAGGAGGAATTAAAACATGTACAATCACCAGGGAAATGGTACTTAAATTGTTCGAACTAAAAGCTGCCAAGTCTGCAGGTGCTGATGGCCTTCGTCCTAAGGTACTAAAAGAACTGGCTGCAGATATTCTTCCAAAATTCCCTAGATTCTGTAAAAGTCCCATCAGATTGAAAAATACTCTATTTGGGAAAGGAAAGAGATAGAAAGCAGGAAACTGCAGACCAGGTAGCTTAACATCTGTCGTAGGAAAATTGCTGGAATCTATAGCAGAGCACTTAGAAAATTTCAATGCAATCTGACAGAGTCAACAAAGTTTTTTGTGAAAAGCAAATGATGTTTGACTAATTTAGAACCGTCGAATCCCTGTTGTGCAAAAAGAGGCCATTCGACTCATCAAGTCTGCACCGACTCTCCGAAAGAGAATCCCACCCTGGCCCTCACCTCCATCCTCGTAACCCTGTGCATTAACTGCACAATCCCCCTTAACCTACACCTCTTTAGACACTGAGGGGCGATTTAACATGGCCAATCCACCTAACCTGTATATCTTTGCACTGTGGGAGGAAACTGGAGCACCCTGAGGAAACCCATGCAGACATGGGGAAAAGGTGCAATCTCCACATACCCAAGGCCTGAATTGAACCTGGGCCCATGACACTGAGGCAGTACTGCAATATAGAGTTCTATAATGTGGAGCATGGATAAAGGGGAACCTGTGTATCTGATGCACTTAGATTTGCAGAAGGCATTTAACAGTCACTTAATTCAAGCTAAGATGCAGTGTGAAGGAAGTGGATTTCCAGGGAATGGGGTCGCAGATGGGATGGCATGCACCTCTCCGAGGGAGGGAGGGCCTGAGTCAGACTTTGACATCAGGCAGTCAATTTGGGCTGAGCAGACAGCGACTTTTAGAAATACAATGAGCATTGCTATAGTAAACAAGACAATGCAGGGCGGTGTGGTGCATGAACATCATTTCTCGATTTGTATGCAGTAAACAGATACTCTGTCTATTCTGTTGCTCACAATTTTTTTTTCTTTCATGGCATATGGGAGTTGCTGGCTGGTCTAGCATTTATTGCTCATCCCTAATTGCCATCGAACTGAATGGCTTGCTGAGCCATTTCGGAAGGCATTTAAGAGTCAACCTTATTACTGTGGATGTGGAGTCACCATGTCGGCCAGACCAAGTAAGGATGGCAGATTTCCTTCCTTAAAGGACATTCATGAACCAGATGGGTTTTTACGACAATTGACTGGTTTTGTGGTCATCGTTAGACCAGATTAAACACTTGAACTGTGCATACACTGCATTGGGAACAAATACTGCCTTCCTTTTCCCCTTAGCTTTATAACATCGGTATAATTTGCCTAGCTCAAGATTGTGTCTCCTTGTTTGTGTCCTTCCACCAGAGGCAGTAGTTTACCTCCTGTTGTCCGAGAACAGACCCAAGGTTTTGGTACGATCTAGTTAGGTACCAAAAACGTTTTTAAAGTAGACACAGTTTCAGATTTAAGACACCTGCTCAGTAAATAAAGCCACAAGATTCGACAGGTTTTGAACGAACAAAAATAAACTTTACAAGGTCCAAGTTAAAACAATTTGCAATATCTATCTTGTATTCTAACATTCAGGATTAATCCGAGGTACATGTAAAGTAACGGGCAAACTGTGGTTGAACGCACCACATTGCACAGGAAATGACAAATGTAACCAAGACAGAGTTCATGGATTTGCCAACAACGCACCCAGATGTCATTAACACTGAGTCAACCTGCCTCGCTCAGGAAGGACTCCAGTCTTCACCTTCAAAGATCTCTTCTGAAGTCTTTCCAAAAGTAGCCCCAACTCAGGATGCCATTAATAACAGCCCACCTCGCAGGGTCTCCTTCAGTTTTCCTGGATTCCTGCATATGCACTTCGAGTACCAAATCACAAGCTCTTGGACTGCGCAGAGCAGAAACGACTGCTCCAAAGATGGGTACATTTACCCCAATGGTCCACAGAATCACCAATCTTCGGCTGCCTTCACTTGCAAGTCTATTTCCTGCAGCCCTTTTTGTCTTTGGAGCCTGTTTCTCTGCTTCCGTCTTTTTAACTGAACTGGGACATAATCCTGTTCCGTCTTCTCTCTGGAACACTTCTTTTAGGTCTTCTTTCTGTTCCCTCTCCTTTGTGACCTCTACCTATGTCCTGCCAGGAACACTTGTTTGCAATGGTGCTCCAGTCACATGACACAGGTTTTCACACCGTTTTATTTTCTTGCATGGTCCTGCAGGGCCCAAAGAACTTAGCACAGCAATGTGAAACCTGCTGCTGATCTCTGCATGGATGAAAGCTTGAGGTCTGTTGGGATTTTTAGGTTCCCGAGTTCCGTTGTCAACTCCCAGGCAAGTTGGCTACCCTATGAACTTGTTTAATCTTAAAACCAGGTGGATGACAGTATACTTTTTAGTATTCAACGAATTCAAATCTTGGTCCAAACATCAGTTTCCTATCCAAAAGGGTGCTTCCAATTCCACACACGCTCATGTTTGTTGAATGCCTTCAGAAAGTCCATATAAATAATATCTATGGATAGACCCATACCTGCTATGTTAGTTACCACCTCAAAAACTTAAACTGGTTTTGATGGACATGACTTGCTGTTCACAAATTCATGCTGACTCTACTTCATCAACTCATTTTCTAAACGCTGTTAATCTGATATTTGCAGTTCTCTAATCCTGCAATTTGGAACCAAATTTTGGGAAATACATCAACCGTATCTCTACCTACTTATTTAAACATGAGGTTTTATGGCTCATTGGGTAGTCTTCCAGCCTTTGAGTCTGAAGCATCGGGTTCGAATCCCATTCCAGGGCTTGATGGCCAAGGAAGATGTGTCCATAACACAGCCAAACAGGTTAAGTATGAATTTTTAAGTGCAATGGTAGGCAGTAAGAGTGGCAGAGATTCCTGGTCAACCATGTGATGGAAAGAGAATTGGAGCCTCTACCATCACTGTCCATAACTTCAGACTTCAACATGCATGTAAAAGTGTGTGTTGCCCCAGCAACTTAGATCCTTTGGTGGGCTGGTTGGCTCAGTTAGCTGCTCGGCTGTTGCAGATCAGTTTGCTGCCAACAGCATGATGTTCAGTCTCCTTTCCAGCTGGGGTAGATTTGAGACCTGCCTAATCTGTGATGGCAATTGTGGCACTGGATCAGATCTGCCTTAAGGCAGAGAACTCTAGAAGTCAACTTGTTTTGAAGCCTAGAGGGGAAAGACATCAGATTCTAGAAATTTGTCATTTTATTTTGTTTTTGCATATGTTCAATCAAGTTATTTCCCTCGATTTATTTTTAATTTTTCTGTTCACATCAACAGAGCTTGTTTCTGTTATCTGTTAATTTGGATATGCAGTTCCTTCTTGATCCAAGACTTCCTGTTCCTTTGTAATGAGCCAGAGGGGCTGAATGGTTTCCATGTGGGGAAAGAGCAAGGAAAATGGAATTTCCTGCAAAGTTCTTTGAAATAGCTGGAAGAGGCATAATGGGCTGATAGGCATCCTCTTGAGCTGAACACAATTATTCAAAGCTTAGATAGAAAGTGTGGATGTACAAAGGGACATGGATGTTTTTGTCAAAACTAACATGCAGGTGCAGCAAGCAATTAGGAAGGCTCACAGTATGTTAGCCTTTATCGCAAGACAATTTGAGTACAGGAGCAAAGCCTTGCTTCAATTGTATCGAAACATGGTTAGACTGCACCTAAGACTTGACTTCAGTTTTGGTTCGCTTAGGGAGGATGTTATTGCGATTGAAGGAGTGCAACGGAGGGTCACCAAACTTGTTCCTGGGATGGCGGAACAGTCTTACGAAGAGAGATTGGTGAAATTAGGCTTGTATTCTCCAAAATTTTGAAGGCTGAAATGTGATCACATTGAAACCTGCAAACTGCTCAAAGGGATAGAAAGGGTAGGTGGTTGGGGAGTTGAGAACCAGTGGGCATGGTTTAAAATAAGGAGGAAGCCTCTTAGGGCTGAGATGAGAAGGTTTTTTTTACTCAGAGGGTTGTGAATCTTTGGAATTCTGTGCACCAGAGGGCTGTGGAAGCTCAGTCATTGTGTGTGTTTAAAGCAGAGATTGATAGCTTTCTAAATACAAATGACATGAAGGGTATTTCAGGGGGTGATTAGCAATGATCATATTGAATGGTAGAGCAGGCTTAATGGGCTGAATGGCCTATTCCTGCTCATGTGTTCGTACGACATAGAAAATGTGAAAAGCACTATTACTCTGATGTAATACGGACCTTTGGGGAGCAGACTGATCTGGGCTTTGAGCCCAGGACTTTACACTTTTCTGCCACCTAAAATGATTATCAACTTATTAGTTGCCACTTGTCTCATCAGTCTGCGCGGACTTGCGGCCAGATCTGAGGTGAGAGGTTATTATTGAGTGAGCTGATGCACAGTGGAACCCAAGCTTTCAGATAATAGTCTGATTTCAAATTGGAAGCCTGTGCACATGTATTAAATATTTTTCATGTTGATAATTTAGATCAACCTGAATACAATATAAAGTCTGTAACTCAGTTCAAAACTGAATTGGTTGAATTGAAGCAAAAACAACTTGACACGTGAGGGGCACTTTGTGTTAATGCTGCATGCAATCTGAGCTTGTTTTTCAATATTAAAACTATAGTACTTCTTCTGAATAACCAAAGCAGTACATTTCTATTGGAAATTATTTGTGGGTGAACACTGCCAGAAGGAGTTTGCTCTCAGATTGGACTTGCTTTTATGTGACTGAAATGTATTGGAAGTGTGCTGAACTGATGTTGAGATGCAAATCTTCCAAGTAGGAGATGGTAAAGCTGCTATTGATATGTTCACTTCCAAGAGGTGATGGAGAATCAAAAGTGCATCTTCCTTTTTAAGCACAAAATTAAATTGGAGAATTTAATCTGTTCACTTTGCTCGGAGTGGTTGAGATAGTCAGAAGTGCACAAATTTCAGAATGTGTCAAGCCAGTGTTTTCAGGCAGGGTGTGCTGACAAGCAGAGTCATGCCATCTTGTACAGAAGTGCTAATGTTGACCAGACTGCCTGAAATGTGGGTCTGCCATGGGTTCAAATTCTTGTTGTTCATCCTTCCATTGTTTATTCAGTTTTCTCAAAGGAAAACTCAACAGTTGTGTTGAATTAATTTATGTATCCTTGTTTTTGCTCTTTCCCTTTGCTGAATCGTCTCATGAACAATGATAGATCTGCTTTATTGCCTCTTCCCCTTGAGAATGTAGCTGAGTCCAAAAATGTGCGGGTTAGGTTGATTGGCCAGGTTAAAAATTGCCCCTTAGAGTCCTGGGATGCGTAGGTTAGAGGGATTAGCGGGTAAATATGTGGGGGTAGGGCCTGGGTGGGATTGTGGTCGGTGCAGACTCGATGGGCCGAATGGCCTCCTTCTGCACTGTAGGGTTTCTATGATTTCTATGATTCTAGATCAGCCAACTGTCCCACAAATTTGTTTCTTCGCAACTATTGCACTTTTTATTCTGGAACATTGCGCTGAGTTAATTTCTTTGCTGTGCCACCAGTTGTGTTCCTGGCAGGTTTTCACAGTCTTCAGTGTTTTCTTAAATGCATTCCTTCCCTTTGATCTCGATCTCTCTCTCGTCTATTGTTTGACACAGTCAGAAATCCCTTTTCCCAGAACTGATCAAACTTTTTTATTTTATAAAGTAAACATACTCTATCTCTGCCTCACTTGCTGACAGTTTTTACAACTGGTATATGTTTCCCTTTAAACTGAAACCCTTGCAGGTTTATTTTTATGGTCTTCCATTAACTCTGGTTCCATAAATCTCGTTCTCCCTGTCTATCTGCCTGTCTCCATTTGCCCAAAAGATCATCACTTTCAGTCGACAATCTGCTTTGCCAATGGTTCCACGTCTGTATTTGGGCCTTGTTCCATCAGCCTCCATTTTTAGTCTGTCTCCACTGAGACTCTTAGTTTGACACTTAGTAATTTTGTTTCTGTAAAAGACTGGGTGATCTGAAGTTGCAACTCTGTATGCTTCTAACAGCACAATTAACATATGTTTTGTTCAGATTGCCACTGCTAACCATTTGTCTTCTATCAACAGGCTGCTATTTGGCATGCACTTAACCACTATGCTTATCGGGATGCTGTCTTCCTCGCAGAAAGGCTTTATGCTGAAGGTATGTAGGAACTGGAGCATTGAATGTGACTGCATGAGTACTATCTACCCATTAGTGTTAAATTAACAATTCAATCATAGAATCCCTACAGTACAGAAGGAGGCCATTCGGCCCGTCGAGCCTGCACTGACAACAGTCTCACCCAGGCCCCATCCTCTCTTCACCCTGCTAATCCCCCTGACACTAATGGGCAATTTAGCATGACCAATCAACTAACCCACACATCTTTGGACTGTGGGTGGAAACTGGAGCACTCGGAGGAAACTCAAATAGACACTGGGAGAATGTGCAAACTTCACACAGTCACCTGAGGCAGGAATTGAGTCCGGGTTCCTGGCACTGTGAGGCAGCTGTGCGCTAACCACTGTGCAAGATTAAAGTAACCTTGTCTTTGCCTACTGGTTGTAGACAGCCCTGAAAGCTAAGCTTGCAGCTGGGGCAGTGGATGCACAGGTAGAGGGCAGTGTGGCACTGTGTATTGCAAGACAGCTTCAACTATTTATTCTTCTTCCCAGAAAATGTATAGCACATTCCCCACTTGTAATCAGTCTTTACTTTTTCCATCCATTCCCACCCCTCAACCAAAAACAATCCTACAGTTCAGCACAGAACTTGTGTGGACCGTGGTATGATGCAATGTACATCATTTAAACTTGCTGCCTCATTTGTACAGTGTAAGTGATGATTTTTTTAAAGCACAGCTTATGCTAAATGACCTGTTGCCCAAATCCCAAAGGGAAATGTGGAACAGCTGCCAAAACGATTATTGCAGCTGAGGTATTTTGAAATCGGGAAATGACACCTCTGACCAATTGTGATGATTTTACACTAATGTCAACATTTATTAAAAATCAAGAAAAAAATTGCACTTAAAATCACAAGAATAACTTTAGATAGTTAATAGTACTTGAGAACAATTCAAAAGATCTTAACTTAAAATACATTCAGAGTTAACCTTCCCTTTTCTACTGGCAACAGCCCTTGTAGATTTTTACACCTATAGAATTCCAGTAATTTTTACCACAAAAAGTGCCTTTTTGCTCTTGGGTGTCCCCTGAGGCTGACGGCAACTGGTTCTCCAGGTCTGACCTTGTCCACACTGTCTTCTGGGATATCTGACCAGCTGCCACACTGTCTTCTGGAAGATCTAAGCAGCTGTCCCCTCACAGTCTTCAGTGTTTTCTTAAATGCATTCCTTCCCTTTGATCTCGATCTCTCTCTCGTCTATTGTTTGACACAGTCAGAAATCCCTTTTCCCAGAACTGATCAAACTTTTTTATTTTATAAAGTAAACATACTCTATCTCTGCCTCACTTGCTGACAGTTTTTACAACTGGTATATGTTTCCCTTTAAACTGAAAGAACCAACTTCAAAACTACTTGTATTACCTTATGTAAATTACTATTGAAGTTCCTCTTGGTTCATTCACATATCAAAACCACTTCTTAGTAATGTTTAGACCCTTGCCGTTTCTGTCTCTTTATCCAGTTACAGAAATCACATCCCATCAGCTCGTTTTCCAGTATATAAGAACTATGACAGTGATATTACCAAAAGATAAATATATTACAGTTCCTCCTTTTCCTGACAGGATGCACTTGGCAGAGTACCTACCATAAGTGTGTCTACTAATGATTCATTGCAGTATCGGATCTATCTATTATCAGTGGTGAAATTCATTCCCAGTTAGAGTCCAGCATTTGCTTGAAGGATTCAATCAATCTGTGTCATAGAGTCGTAGAGCAATACAGCACGGAAACAGGCCTTTCAGCCCAACTGATCCATGTCGACCGTGGTGCCTTCCCAGCTAGTCCTAATTGCCCATGTTTGCCCCATATCCCTCTAATCCTTTCCCATTCATGTGCTTAGCCAAATGCTTTTTAAATGTTGCCAGTGAACCTGCCTCAACCACTTTCTCTGGCAGCTCATTCCATATACGCACCACTCTGTGAAGAAGTTGCCCTCAGGTCCCTTTTAACTCTTTTCCCTCTCACCTTAAACCTATGCCCTCGAGTTTTCAATTCCCCTACCCCAGGAAAAAGATTGTGTCCTCGGCACAAACTGGAAGCCGGTTCAAAGGACCACTTTTCTCTGGGGGAAGAACCACCACCTGACATGTAAACTAGATCTGGCTTTCAGTAACTTCCTTGGTCCTCAAAATATTTAATTGGAATAGATGGTTAATGAAGATGCTTCATGCTGAGAATTAGCCTGGATCGCAATATCCCTCATTCTGTGATGAAGCCAAAACTGGACATTGTATCTGAGCTAAGGCCTGACAACCGACTTGTACAAGGACAAAATATTACAGTTTGTCTTGTAATCAGTTGATCTTTGAATGCACCCTTTCAACAATGGCATGAAGTGATTTTAGACACTTGTGCACTAGAACGTTGAGATCTTTCTTACACACATACTTGAATGATTTTCCTTGAAGAATGTGGGTTTTTCAGCATTCACCTTGTCTGTAGCATGATTACTGAATTGTATGCTTCCCAATACCAGCATCTGGATGAATAATAAAAATGGCCCAAACCAATGGTCCCATAGCACTAATTTCTGTGGGACAATTCTTAAAACGATCCAAATCTGTAAGTTGTGACTTTGAGCGTATGGCCTTCCAATCATCAGTCAACTCCATTTATTGCCATTATTTGACTTGATTTATTATTGTCACATGTATTAGCATACAGTGAAAAGTATTGTTTCTTGCGCGCTATACAGATGAAGCATACCACTCATAGAAAAGGAAACAAGAGAGTGCAGAATGTAATGTTACAGTCATAGCTAGGGTGTAGAGAAAGATCAACTTAATGCAAGGTAGGTCCATTCAAAAGTCTGGCAGCAGCAAAGAAGAAGCTGTTCTTGAGTCGGTTGGTACCTGACCTCAGATTTTAGTATCTTTTTCTTGACGGAAGAAGGTGGAAGAGAGAATGTCCGGGGTGTGTGGGGTCCTTAATTATGCTGGCTGCTTTGCCGAGCAGCGGGAAATGTGGATGGGAGGCTGGTTTGTGTGATGCATTGGGCTGCATTCACGACCTTTTGTAGTTTCTTGCGGTCTTGGGCAGAGCAGGAGCCATACCAAGCTGTGATACAACCAGAAAGAATGCTTTCTATAGTGCATCTGCAAAAGTTGGTGAGAGTCATAGCTGACATGCCAAATTTCCTTCGTCTTCTGAGCAAGTAGAGGTGTTGGTGGGCTTTCTTAACTATAGTGTCGGCATGGGGGAAGCCAGGACAGGTTGTTGGTGATCTGGACACCTAAAAACTTGGAAGCTCTCGACCCTTTCTACTTCATCCCCATTGATATAGGCACAGGCATGTTTTCCTCTAGGCTTCCTGAAATCGATGACAATCGACTTAATTATCGAATTAACTTGGATCTCATAGAAATCATAGAAACCCTACAGTACAGAAAGAGGCCATTCGGCCCATCGAGTCTGCACCGACCACAATCCCACCCAGGCCCTACCCCCATATCCCTATATATTTACCCACTAATCCCTCTAACCTACACATCCCAGGACACTAAGGGCAACTTTTAGCATGGCCAATCAACCTAACCCACACATCTTTGGACCTCTCAGAGAAAACTGGGTCTCTCAGAGAAAACTCCTGTTTCTTGATGCCTTAAGTGGGCATTGTTGACTGCGTTTCTCTAATATTTGAAAAAGTTAATCCGATTTGTGAGGCTTCACTTTTCAAGCCATGTTTGGCTTACATATTTTCTTTTATTTTTATGCAATCATGTATTGCATCCCTCTTTGTTCCCTCAAGAATCTTTCCTATTACTGATGTCAAACTAAAGCCTCCAATTATTTGCGTCAGTCTTGTCTCCTTCTCTAAAATCCATATTCCAGCCGATAGGAACCAAAACACAGTGCACCAAGTTATTTAAAAAAGAAAGGGGGACTCGGAAAGCGTGTTCCCTGTGGATCTTCGCGTGTCGATCAAATGCCCAGCTGCTTCATCTGGTTCAGGTTCTTAATTTTGTCTCGAACAATCTTCATCTATGTTCGTGTTACCAGTTTTCTTGTTCATTTAGTTATAAAGAACAGTACAGCACAGGGATAAGCCCTTCGACCCACCAAGCCTGTGCCAATAGCTGACCGCCTTTCTAAACTAAAGATCTTTTGTCCCTCTATTCCCTGTCTTTTCATATATCTGTCAAGATGCCTCTTAAACATTGCTATTGTAACTGCTTCTACCACCTCCTCTGGCAGTGCATTCCAGGCACTTACCACCATCAGTGTAAAACAAAAACTTGCCTCTCGCATCTCATTTAAACTTTCTCCCTTTTACCTTAAACCTACATCCCCAAGCAATTCTCATTTCTACCCTGGGAAAAAGATTCTGACTATCCGTTCTATCCATGCCTCTCATAATTTTTTAAACTTCCATCAGGTCGCCCCTCAGCCTCCGACGTTCAAGTGAAAACAAAGCGAAGTTTGTCCAATCTCTCCTCATAGCTAATACCTCTCAACAGCCAACATCCTGGTAAACCTTTTCTGTACCCTCTCAAGTCTCCATATCCTTCTGATTGTGTGATGACTAGAACTGTATGCATTATTCCAAATATGGCCGAACTAAAGTTCTATACAGCTGCAACATGGCTTGCCAATTTTTATGCTCTATGCCCCATCTGATGAAGGCAATCATGCCATATGCTTTCTTGACCACCTTATCCACTTGTGTTGCCAATTTCAAGGAACTGTGGACCTGTAAGCCTGGAACTCTGTGTATGTTAATACTTCTAAGGGCTCTGCCATTTAATGTTTAGTTTTGTCCTGCATTAGACCTTTCAAACTGCATCACCTCACATTTGGGATTAAATTCCATCTGCCGTTTCTCTGTCCAAGTCTCCAGATTATCTATATCCTGCTGCATCCTCTGGCAGAGGATATCCTCATTATCTGCAGCTCCCCAATCGTTGAGTCATCTCCAAACTTACTAATTAGAACACCTACTTTCTCCTCCAAGTCATTTATATATACATAGGGTTCCCAGCACTGATCCCTGTGGAACACCACTGGTCACAGATCTCCAGTCAGCAAAGCACCCTTCCAATGCTACTCTATCTTCCATGACCAAGCCAGTTCTGTATCCATCTTCCCAGCTCACCACCGGTCCCATGTTCTTCACCTTCTGTATCAGCCTGCCATCAGGGACATTGTCAAAGCCGTTGCTGAAGTCCATGTAGACAACATCCACCATCCTGTCCTCATAAATCATCTTTATCCCTTCCTCAAAAAAACTCAGTCAAGTTAGGGGCAGGTGTGACCTGTACACAAAAAACGGGTGGCACTTGAATCCCAGGGGGACCAATATCCTGGCGGGAAGGTTGGCTAAGGCTACTGGGGAGAGTTTAAACTAGATAGGTTGGGGGGAGGGGATCGAGACGAGGTGACTGGGAGCGAGGAAGATAGCTCGCAACCAGAGAAGGGTTATAGACAGTGCAAGAGGGAGGATGAACGGGGGATAGAGAAGGGGAGAGCTCAGACCAAAGGATTGATATGTGTTTACTTTAATGCCAGGAGTATAGTGAATAAAGGGGATGAGCTCAGAGCATGGATCGATGCCTGGAAGTGTGATGTGGTGGCCATTACAGAGACTTGGATGTCTCAGGGACAGGACTGGATACTCCAGGTGCCGGGATTCAGATGTTTCAGGAAGGACAGGGAGGGAGGCAAGAGAGGGGGTGGAGTGGCACTGCTGATCAGGGATAGTGTCACAGCTGTAGAGAAGGTGTATGCTGTGGAGGGATTGTCGACAGAGTCTCTGTGGGTGGAAGTTCGGAGTGGGAAGGGGTTGATGACTTTGCTGGGAGCTTTCTATAGGCCGCCCAATAGTAACAGGGAGGTGGAGGAGCAGATAGGGAAACAGATCCTGGAGAGTTGCAATAATAGCAGAGTTGTTGTGATGGGAGACTTTAATTTCCCAAACATAGATTGGAATATCCCTAGGGTAAGGGGATTGGATGGGGAGGAGTTCATTAGGTGTGTTCAGGAGGGTTTCCTGACACAGCATGTGGACAAGCCTACAAGAGGAGAGGCTGTATTTGATCTGATACTGACCAATGAACCTGGACAGGTGTCAGATCTCTCAGTGGGAGAACATCTTGGGGATAGCGATCATAACTCCATCTCCTTTATGCTTGCATTGGAAAAAGAGAGGATCAGGCTAGCTAGGAAAGCGTTTATATGCAATAAGGGGAAATATGAAGACATAAGGCAGCAAATTAGAGGAGTAAATTGGAAGGAGGTATTCTTGGGGAAATGTACTGAAGAGAGGTGGCAGTTTTTCAAGGAATGTCTGTCTAGAGTTCTACAGGACAACGTTCCGAGCAGACAGGGAGGTGTTGGTAGGTTAAAGGAACCGTGGTGCTCGAAAGCTGTGAGGGACCTAGTCGAGAAGAAAAGGAAAGCGTACAAAAGGTTCAGAGAGCTTGGCGAAGATAGGGATCTAGATGAGCATATGGCTTGTAGGAAGGGACTAAAGAAGGAAATTAGGAGAGCCAGAAGGGGTCACGAGAAGGCCTTGGCAGGTAGGATTAAGGAAAACCTTAAGGCGTTCTATAAATATGTGAAGAGTAAAAGGATGAGACGTGAAGGAATAGGGTCTATAAAAGGTGAAGGCGGGAAAATCTCTATGGAACCAGTAGAAATGGCAGAGGTGCTTAATGAGTATTTTGCCTCGGTTTTCACAGAGAAGGACCTGGGTGGACGTACTGTGGGCTTGCGGTGGACTGAAAGGATTGAGTATATGGACTTTAAGAAAGAGGTTGTGCTGGAATCTTTGAATGGCATCAAGATAGATAAGTCGCCAGGTCCGGATGGGATGTACCCCAAGTTACTGTGGGAAGCTAAGGAGAGGCTAGGGCGATGATCTTTGCGTCGTCGATGGAGACGGGGGAGGTATTGGAGGATTGTGGATGTGGTTCCTATTTTCAAGAAGGGGAATAGGGATAGCCCAGGAAATTACCGACCAGTGAGCCTAACCTCAGTGGTTGGTAAGCTGATGGAGAAGATCCTGAGGGACAAGATTTATGAGGATTTAGAGAGGTTTAGTATGCTCAAGGATACTCAGCATGGCTTTGTCGAGGGCAGATCGTGCCTTACGAGCCTGATGGAGTTCTTCGAAAATGTGACTAAACACATTGACGAAGGGAAAGCGGTAGATGCGATTTATATGGATTTTAGCAAGGTGTTCAATAAGGTCCCCCATGCAAGGCTTCTAGAAAAAGTGAGAGGGCATGGGATCCAAGGGGCTGCTGCCCTGTGGATCTAGAACTGGCTTGCCCAAAGGAAGAAGTTTAACAACACCAGGTTAAAGTCCAACAGGTTTATTTGGTAGCAAAAGCCACATTTGCTTTCGGAGCTGCAAGCCCCTTCTTCAGGTGAGTGGGAATTCTGTTCACAAACAGAGCATATAAAGACACAAACTCAATTTACATGAATAATGGTTGGAATGCGAATACTTACAACTAATCAAGTCTTTAAGAAACAAAACAATGTGAGTGGAGAGAGCATCAAGACAGGCTAAAAAGATGTGTATTGTCTCCAGACAAGACAGCCAGTGAAACTCTGTGGGGGTTACAAATAGTGTGCCATGAACCCAATATCCCGGTTGAGGCCGTCCTCGTGTGTGCGGAACTTGGCTATCAGTTTCTGCTCAGCGACTCTGCGCCGTCGAAGGCGGCCTTCGCGACACACGACGGCGCAGAGTCGCTGAGCAGAAACTGATAGCCAAGTTCCGCACACACGAGGACGGCCTCAACCGGGATATTGGGTTCATGTCCCACTATTTGTAACCCCCACAGAGTTTCACTGGCTGTCTTGTCTGGAGACAATACACATCTTTTTAGCCTGTCTTGATGCTCTCTCCACTCACATTGTTTTGTTTCTTAAAGACTTGATTAGTTGTAAGTATTCGCATTCCAACCATTATTCATGTAAATTGAGTTTGTGTCTTTATATGCTCTGTTTGTGAACAGAATTCCCACTCACCTGAAGAAGGGGCTTGCAGCTCCGAAAGCTAGTGTGGCTTTTGCTACCAAATAAACCTGTTGGACTTTAACCTGATGTTGTTAAACTTCTTACTGTGTTTACCCCAGTCCAACGCCGGCATCTCCACATCATGATTGCCCAAAGGAGGCAGAGAGTGGGTATGGATGGGTCTTTTTCTAAATGGAGGTCGGTCACCAGTGGTGTGCCCCAGGGATCTGTTCTGGGACCCTTGCTATTTGTCATTTTCATAAATGACCTGGATGAGGAAGTGGAGGTATGGGTTGGTAAGTTTGCCGACGACACGAAGGTTGGTGGGGTGGTAGATAGCCTGGAGGGATGTCAGAAGTTACAGAGGGACATAGATAGGATGCAAGACTGGGCGGAGAAGTGGCAGATGGACTTCAACCCAGATAAATGCGTCGTGGTCCATTTTGGCAGGTCAAATGGGATGAAGGAGTACAATATAAAGGGAAAGACTCTTAGTACTGTAGAGGATCAGAAGGACCTTGGGGTCTGGGTCCATAGGACTCTCAAATGGGCCCCGCAGGTGGAGGAGGTGGTTAAGAAGGTGTATGGTGTGCTGGCCGTTATCAATCAAGGGATTGAGTTTAGGAGTCCGGGGATAATGATGCAGCTATATAAGACCCTCGTCAGACCCCACTTGGAGTACTGTGCTCAGTTCTGGTCGCCTCATTACAGGAAGGATGTGGAAAAGATTGAAAGGGTGCAGAGGAGATTTACAAGGATGTTGCCTGAATTGAGTGGCATGCCTTATGAGGATAGGCTGAGGGAGCTCGGTCTTTTCTCCTTGGAGAGACGTAGGATGAGAGGAGACCTAATAGAGGTCTATAAGATGTTGAGAGGCATAGATCGGGTGGACTCTCAGAGGCTTTTTCCCAGGGTGGAAATGGCTGCTATGAGAGGACACAGGTTTAAGGTGCTGGGGGGTAGGTACAGGGGAAATGTTCGGGGAAAGTTTTTCACACAGGGTGGTGGGCGAGTGGAATCGGCTGCCGTCAGTGGTGGTGGAGGCGAACTCAATAGGGTCTTTTAAGAGACTCCTGGATGAGTACATGGGACTTAATAGGATGGAGGGTTACAGGTAGGCCTAGAAGGTAGAGATATGTTTGGCACAACTTGTGGGGCCGAAGGGCCTGTTTTGTGCTGTAGCTTTTCTATGTTTCTAAGTTGGTGAGACACAACTTCCCCAGCACAAAGCCATGCTGCCTATCGCTAATAAGTTCCTTTTTTCCCAAATGAGAGTAAATCCTGTCTCTAGTAATCATATCCAATAATTTCCCCACCACTGACATAAGACTCGTTGACCTGTAATTTCCCGGTTTATCCCTGTTGCCCTTAAACAAAGGAACAACGTTGGCTATTCATCAGTCCTCTGGGACCACGCCTGTGACCAAAGAGGACACAATGATTTTGTACAAGATCTCAGTAATTTCCCTTCTCGCCTCAATATTCTGGGATAGATCCTGGGGACTTGTCTACTGTAATGCCTTTCAAAACACCCATCACCACCTTTTTTCGAATCATAGAATCCTACAGTACAGAAGGAGGCCATTCGGCTCATCGAGTCTGCACTGACCACAATCACACCCAGGCCCTATCCCCATACATTTCCCCTAGCTAGTACCCCTAACACTAAGGGGTGATTTAGCATGGCCAATACACCTAACCCACACATCTTTGGACTGTGGGAGGATACCGGAGGAAATCCATGCAGACATGGGGAGAATGTGCAAACTCCACACAGACTGTTACCCAAGCCGGGAATTGAACCTGGATCCCTGGTGCTGAGAGGCAGCAGTGCGAACTACCATGCCGCCTTATATATCGACATGCCCTAGAATATGAACATTCCCCCTCTAGACTCACTGTCCACCATGTCCTCTTCCTCCTTTGTGGATACCGATGCAAAGTTTCCGCTAAGAACCTCACCCACTTAGACTAGCTCCATACATACATTCCCTCCTTTGTCCCTGAGTGGACTTACCCTTTCCCTAGCTACCCTCTTGCTCCTTCTGAACGTTATAAAATGCCTTGGGATTTTCCTTAATCCTGTTTGCCAAGGATGGTTCATGGCCCCTTTTAACTCTCCTAATTCTTTAAGGGCTCTGCCTGTCTTCGGTTTCCTAAACCTTGTGTGTGCCTCCCTTTCCTTTTTGACTGAACTCTCAATTTCTCTTGTCATCCAAGATTCCTGAATCTTGCCATCCGTATCCTTTATTATCACAGGGACATACTGGTCCTGAACTCTAGTCAACTGGCCTTTAAAAGATACCCACATGACAGATGTGGCTTTACCCTCAAACAGGTGCCCCCAATCTACATTCCCCAGTTCCTGTCTAATATTGTTGTAGTTAGCCTTCCCCCAATTCGGTACCTACTTCTGAACAGGCAAAAGAACTGCACTACACTTAACTTCAGTGCTGTTGGTGACATTTGGTGTTTGAATTACCCCCCTCCCCCAACCCCTTCACTACCGATGTCCTTGGCCTCATTGAAGAAAACATTTGTTTGTTGAGGAGTATTTTTGTTTAAATTGAGTTTTTGAGAGCTTCTACCACTGGACTGGCACCCCAGAGATCATGAGTTCAAATCTGACCATGGCAAGGTGTGATTTATGAATTAATTAAATCAGCAAACAAAGGATGTAAGAAGCTGACCAATTATGGTAATCACCCTATAGTTTGCCAATGTCCTCAGCGAATGGAACTTAACCACACCCAGTCTCTCATAGACAACTCCCAAGTTCTAGTCCCAAACTAGAACAAAATGGGCAATGAATAACCTGCATCTCCCATGTTCTGAGAATTAAAGAGAAAATTGCTTTAATCTACAGGAACCTGCAGTGGATAAGGCATGTTAGAATTTAGCTTATCTCAATGGTGAAGATGCATATGAAAAGCAAAAGATTTCAGTAATATTCATAGCAGGTTAAACATTTAGTTTCTTATCACCTTGGTGTCAGTGATTTGTGTTCAGTGAGAAATTGTGAATTATGAGTCTTTAAGAGCTGCGTTCTTTCATCTTGCAGTGCGTTCAGAAGAGGCTCTGTTTCTCTTGGCAACCTGTTACTATCGCTCAGGGAAAGCATACAAAGCCTACCGGCTTTTGAAAACTCATAGCTGTACTACCCCTCAGTGCAAATATCTTCTTGCCAAATGTTGCACAGATCTTAGCAAGTAAGTAAATGGAAATAAAGTTTTAAGGTAATCATAAATTTTTAAAATTCTAAAACAAATTGTTCTAGAGGCTGCAATCAGGTGTTGTGTAACAAAGCTCAGATATGTGGTGCTGTTCTCTGAATGCAGAAGGTCACGTCTCCATGTACGATCATATGCTCCATTGGCATTGGGTGGCTTTGGTTCGTTTAAATAGATCTAGTAATGCATTGCAGGCTGGCGTGATACCCTGGGTCTGTTTGTCTTAATCTGGAATTGGACAGTAATTTCTTGGTGTCCAACACTGAAATGATGCAAGTTGATGCAAGTTGATGCAAGTTGATGCAAGTTGATGCAAGTTGATGCAAGTTGATGCAAGTTGATGCAAGTTGATGCAAGTTGATGCAAGTTGATGCGGGGCTCGACATGATGTTGAACTCTTCCGTCGCCTTCGTCTCCGTGCCCACTTCTTTGGGCAAGAGTCCTCCCCCCATTCCACAGATCCTTTCACGTACCTCCAACATTCTGCCTCCAATTGGACACCCCTACCGGGACAATTATCTGCCCTCGATCTTTTCATTGGGAACTGTCGATGGGACATTGGCTGCCTCAATTTTTCTGCCCCCCTCACCCATTCCAACCTCTCTCCTTTCGAACTTTCCACTCTTTGCTCCCTCAGGTTCAACCCTGACATTGTCATCAAACCTGCCGACAAAGGGGTGCTGTTGTCGTCTGTTGGACTGACCTCTACCCCGCAGAGGTTGAGCGCCAACTCTCAGATACTTCCTTCTACTTAGCCCTGGACCATGACCACACCACTGAACATCAAGCCATTATCTCCAACAGCATCACCGACCTCATTTCCTTCGGATGCCTTCCCCCCACAGCTTCCAACCTCGTCGTCTCCCAACCCCAGACAGCCCGCTTCTACCTACTTCCCAAAATCCACAAAAAGGACTGTCCTGGTAGGCCCATTGTGTCAGCATGCTCCTGCCCCATTGAACTTATTTCCTCTTAGCTTGACTCCATCTTCACTCCCCTGTTCCATTCCCTCCCCACTTAGATCCGAGATTCCTATGATGCCCTGCGT
Source organism: Mustelus asterias (assembly GCF_964213995.1). Classification (NCBI taxonomy): domain Eukaryota; kingdom Metazoa; phylum Chordata; class Chondrichthyes; order Carcharhiniformes; family Triakidae; genus Mustelus; species Mustelus asterias. Next base: position 69,208,101 of record NC_135811.1, on the reverse strand, counting down.
CATATTGACAGTTTCCAGTTCGTAGGCCCTGACTGCCTCCTATTCACCATGGATGTGCAATCTCTCTACACCTCCATCCCACACCAGGACGGCCTGAGAGCTCTTCGCTTCTTTCTTGAAACGAGGCCTGAACAATTCCCATCCATCACCACTCACCTCTGCCTGGCTGAACTCGTTCTATCTCTCAACAGCTTCTCCTTTAACTCATTCCACTTTCTCCAAATCAAAGGAGTAGCAATGGGTCCCCGCATGGGTTCTAGCTACGCTTGTCTTTTTATGGGATATGTGGAACATTCCTTGTTCCAAGCCTACAAAGGTCCCCTCCCACAACTTCTTTACCGGTACATCGATGACTATTTTGGTGCTGCTTCATGCTCTCGTCCAGACCTCAAAAAATTCATCAACTTCGCTTTTAGTTTCCACCCTTCCATCGCCTTCACCTGGTCCATCTCAGACATTTCCCTTCCCTTCCTTGACCTTTCTGTCTCCATTTCTGGCAATAGACTATCTACCAATATCTATGCTCACACTATTCAATTTGATACTGGAAGCACATGCACGACACTTCCTTTAAGCAGGACACAAGCATTAACTTCCAAAAGAGAAAATGCTGGAAAGTCTCAGCAGGTCTGGCAGCATCAGTAAGGAGAGAAAAGAGCTGACGTTTCGAGTCCAGATGACCCTTTGTCAAAGCTAAAAGGCAGAGAAAGTGGGAGATATTTATACTGCAGGGGGAGGGAATGAAAGATGAGTCATAGCCATAGAAACCAGGGGAAAAAACTCCTGATGGCTGTCCACAGAGAGAATAAATGGGGGGGGGGGGGGGGGGAATGGATGGGACAGAGGTAAGATTAAGGGAAGGGGGATAAAGAGTGGAGGTGAAGAGAAATGAAGAAAGACAATAAATAAAAGGTAGAGAACAGTAAAAAAAAATAGAATGAAAACAACAGGGGTCTAGGTGGGGTAGAGCAAATCATTTGAAGTTGTTGAATTCGATGTTAAGACTGGAAGGCTGTAAAGTGCCCAGCCGGAAGATGAGATGCTGTTCTTCCAGTTTGCGTTGAGCTTCACTGGAACATTGCAGCAAGCCAAGGACAGACATGTGGGCATGGGAGCAGGATTCTGTGTTAAAATGGCAAGCAACCAGAAGGTCAGGGTCCTGATTGCGCACAGACCGAAGGTGCTCAGCAAAGCGATCACCCAGTCCACGCTTGGTGTCTCCGATTATAGAGGAGACCACATTGGGAGCAGCGATTGTAATAGACCAAATTGGAAGAGGTGCAAGTGAAACGCTGCTTAACCTGGAATGATTTGGACCTTGGATGGTGAGCATGGAAGAGGTAAAGGGACAGGTGTTACACCGTCTGCAATTGCATGGGAAGGTGTCATGAGTGACGGGAGAGGTGTTGGGTATAGTGGAGGAGTGGACTAGGTTATCCCGGAGGGGATGGTCTCTGCAGAATGCTGACAGAGGGAGTGAAGGGAAGATGTGTTTGGTGGTGGCATCACGCTGGAGTTGGCGAAAATAGAGGATTATGCTTTGCATGCGGAGGCTGGTGGGGTGAAATGTGAGAACAAGGGGGATTCTATTCTTGTTCTGGGAGGGAGGGGAGGGGGTGAGGGTCGTGGTGCGGGCGGTGGACTGCACGCTGTTGAGGGCCCTGTCCTCAACTGTCGATGGGAATCCACGGTTGAGGAAAAAGGAATACATATTAGAAGTACCACTTTGGAAAGTGGTATCATCGGAACAAGTGCGACGGAAGCGAAGGAGCTGAGAGAAAGGGATGGAGTCCTTACAGGATGTGGGGTGTGAAGAGCTGTAGACCAGATAGCTATGGGAGTCAGTGGGCTTGTAATGGATATTGGTCGATAGTCTATTGCCAGAAATGGAGACAGAAAGGTCAAGGAAGGGAAATGTCTGAGATGGACCAGGTGAAGGCGATGGAAGGGTGGAAACTAAAAGCGAAGTTGATGAATTTTTTGAGGTCTGGATGAGAGCATGAAGCAGCACCAAAATAGTCATCGATGTACCGGTAAAGAAGTTGTGGGAGGGGACATTTGTAGGCTTGGAACAAGGAATGTTCCACATACCCCATAAAAAGACAAGCGTAGCTAGAACCCATGCGGGGACCCATTGCTACTCCTTTGATTTGGAGAAAGTGGAATGAGTTAAAGGAGAAGTTGTTGAGAGATAGAACGAGTTCAGCCAGGCAGAGGAGAGTGGTGGTGGATGGGAATTGTTCAGGCCTCGTTTCAAGAAAGAAGCGAAGAGCTCTCAGGCCGTCCTGGTGTGGGATGGAGGTGTAGAGAGATTGCACATCCGTTGTCTCTGATGAATGAACAATCATGATGTTGAAGTCCCGGGGTGATGTTTGAAACTTGGTGTTGATTATTCAAACATTCGAAGCTTGCAGAATATGGACCACCAGTTTTTGTACCAGATACTGCATAACAAAGCTTCAGCACTCTCCTTTTTCTTTCTTGCCCTCCTTCCAAATCCATTAATCTTTCATCTCCATCTTCCCCACCTTTCTGATTGTCTTGATTTTTTGGTCCTTTGACTTTGGGCATTATAATTGAGATCGCTAACTTCAAATAAAGCAGGAAGCCAACCTGGAATTCTCTTGGCCAAAATGGCTGAGCCACCATAATTCGTTGATCATTTGACAAGCTGACCCTGCCAATATTTTAACTGTTCATGATGAACCATGCTTTACTGTCCTGGTGAAGGAAGTCTAAATGAACTTTGGTTTAGATGACTTCTTTTAAGAGAGCCATTGCCCAATCTCCCTCCTGTTTTCCTTAGGTGCTATTCCCTGGTTGAACTCCCTAGGCAGAATGCTGTGTTTTTTATTCTGTGAAAAATATGGAGCGGCATGCTGAGAGTAGATGGCAATGAAGAGTGTCCAACCACCAGGGATTCAGTATATAATAGGCTTGGAGCTACACTGAAAAAGTAAATTCTCTGAAATTAAAATGATGTGCTTCAAATAAATGTTTGGGTGCTGTGTTGTTTGATTATTTTTGAACCTAAATTGCCCAGAGAGGTTGGAAATTTGGACTGCTCTTTTGCTGATTTGTCCAGGTTATGGTGGGAGAAGAGTTGCTCTCACTGTCCAGAGGGGTTTAACCTTCTAACTAGTCACCTATTAAATGATCTCTGAATTGTAATGCCTGTGGTCTGAGAGGAAGGTAACTTATTGATCTTGGTCAAGCAAAGATGGGGGGGAAAGAACTCCAGTGTATGGAGGAAAGAGTTGTGTTTTAAAAAAGACAGCTTTGTTTGACCCGACCCCAGATATCTTCTCTCCTATTGTTCTAAAATAATACCCACTTCTTGTTTCCCTAGGCTGGCCGAAGGAGAACAGATTCTAGCTGGTGGAATATTGAACAAGCAAAGAAGTCATGACGACATTGTTACAGAGTTTGGAGACTCGGCTTGTTTTACTTTGACTTTATTAGGTCATATATACTGGTAAGGCATCATCAAACTGAAAGAAAAAGCAAATAGGGTGCAGGTCCTGATTATTGGGCATAACACAGTGTAGCAAAGGGTGCTAAAGCAGTTGGTAACAGCTCAAAAAGGAGTATGAAATAAAACTTAGAAGGGATACCAAAATCAGCATAAACAGTGTGTACAAATACATTGCTTTGACCATCCTTTTCCCCCAGTGTGGGCCCCTTAAACTGGGATGATGTCAATGAAAATAAGGAAATAGATATGCTGAAGAATGATTTTGCATCAGTGTTTATGCTAGTGAAAGAAGGAAATTATCAGGGACACAAACTCTGCAAAATCGATGCAAGCAAGATAACTGCAATTGAGAAATTAGTGAAACGAAAATCCCAGGACCAAATGGTTTCCATCCAGTGTTTTAAAAGGAGGAAGTGAGAACATGGCAGATGCCCTAAATGTAATCCTTAATTTAGAAACCATTCATTTAGACTGGGAAATTACATGTCTCACTTCGCAGTTTAAAAACGGTGAAAGGGAAACCAGTCAGCCGAATGTAAGTTATTAGGAAATTTAGAGTATTATTAAGTTTAGAATGACTGAATACCTTGAAAGTTTCAGCTGGTCAGAGAGGGGCAACATTGATTTATGTAGGTTAGATCATGCCTGATAAATCTGATCTTTTTGAATAGGTGACTAAATTAATAGACAGAGGAATGACTATGTATTTTGTCTACATACCTACTTCCAGAAGGCCCACATGATAGACTGTTAGCGAAAATTGAAACTATTGTAGAGTCATAGAAGTTAGTGTAGAAACAGGCCCTTAGGCCCAACTTGTCCATGCCGCCCTTTTTTTAATGACTAAGCTAGTCCCTATTGCCCGCATTTGGCCCATATTCCTCTACAGCCATCTTACTCATGTAACTGTCTAAACACTTTTTAAAAGACAAAATTGTACCTGCCTCTACTACTACCTCTGGCAGCTTGTTCCAGACACTCACCATCCTCTGAGAAAAAATTGTCCCTCTGAATCCATTTGTATCTCTCCCCCCTCACCTTAAACCTATGTCCTCCAGTTTTCGACTCCACTATCTTTGGGAAAAGATATTGACTATCTAACTGATCTATGCACCTCATTATTTTATAGACCTCTATAAGATCACCTCTAGGCTTCCTACGCTCCAGAGAAAAACATCCCAGTCTATCCAGCCTCTCCTTATAACTCAAACCATCAAGTCCCGGCAGCATCCTAGTAAATATTTTCTGCACTTTTTCTAGTTTAATAATTCCTTTCTATAATAGGGTGACCAGAACTGTACACAGTATTCCAAGTGTGGCCTTACCAATGTCTTGTACAACTTCAAGTCCTGCATTCAATGTTTTGACCAATGAAACCAAGCATGTCGAATGCCTTCTTCACCACTCTGTCCACCTGTGACTCCACTTTCAATGAGCTATGAACCTGTACCCCTAGATCTTTGTTCTGTAACTCTCCCCAGCGCCCTCCCGTTAACTGAGTAAATCCTGCCGTGGTTCGATCTACCAAAATGCATCACCTTGTATTTATCTGAATTAAACTCCATCTGCCATTCGTCAGCCCACTGGCCCAATTGATCAAGATCCCGTTGCAATCCCAGATAACCTCCTTCACTGTCCACTGTGCCACCAATCTTGGTGTCATCTGCAAACTTACTAACCATGATTACTAAATTCTCATCCGAATCATTAATATAAATGAGAAATAACAGTGGACCCCGCACCAATCCCTGAGGCACACCACTGGTCACAGGCCTCCAGTTTGAAAAACAACCCTCTACAACCACCCTGTATTTTCTGTCGGCAAGCCAATTTTGTATCCATTTGGCTACCTCACCCTTGATCCTGAGAGATTTAACCTTATGTAACAACCTACCATGTGGTACCTTGTCAAAGGCCTTGCTAAAGTCCATGTAGACAACATCAACTGCACTGCCCTCATCTACCTCGGTTACTCCTTCAAAAAACTCAATCAAATTTGTGAGACATGATTTTCCCCTCAAAGCCATGCTAACTGTCCCTAATCAGTCCTTGCTTCTAAATGCCTGTAGATCCTGTTTCTCAGAATACCTTCTAACAACTTACCCACTACAGATGTGAGGCTCATTGGCCTGTAGTTCCCAGGCTTTTCCCTGCAGCCCTTTTTAAACAAAGGCACAACGTTTGCCACCCTCCAATCTTCAGGCACCTCACCTGTGGCTGTTGATGATTCAAATATCTCTGCTCGGGGACCTGCAATTTCCTCCCTCGCCTCCCACAACGTCCTGGGATACACTTCTTCAAGTCCTGGGAATTTATCTACCTTGATGTGCTTTACGACTTCCAGCACCACCTCCTTCGTTATATGTACACTCCTCAAGACACGACTATTTATTTCCCCGAGTTCCCTAACATGCCTTTCTCAGCAGTAAATACTAATGAGAAATATTCATTTAGGATCTCGCCAATCTCTTGTGGATCCGCACATAGATGATCTTGTTGATCTTAAGAGGCCCTACTCTCTCCCTAGTTACTCTTTTGCCCTTTATGTATTTGTAGAATCTCTTTGGATTTTCCTTAGCCTTATCTGCCAAAGCGATCTCGTGTCCCCTTTTTGCCCTCCTGATTTCACTCTCAACTCTACTCCTACATCCCCTATACTCTTCAAGGGATCCACTTGATCCCAGCTGCCTCTGCATGTCATGTGCCTCCTTCTTCTTCTTGACCAGGGCCTCAATATCTCGAGTCATCCAGGGTTCCCTACTTCTACCAGCCTTGCCCTTCATCTAAGAGGAATGTGCATATCCTGAATCCTGATTAAAATGCTTTTGAAACCTTCCATTTACCAAATGTCCCTTTGCCTGCCAACAGACTACCCCCATTAACTTCTGAAATTTCCTGTCTATACCTTCAAAATTGGCCCAATTTAGAATTTAAACTTTTGGGCCAGACCTATCGTTCTTCATAGCTCCCTTAAAACTCATGGAATTATGGTCACTGGGGGTCCCAAAATGATACCTCACTAACACGTCTGTCACTTACCCTTCCTTATTTCCCAAGAGGTCAAGTTTTCCCCCTCTCTAGTCAGGTCATCTACATACTGAATGAGAAATTCCTCCTGAATACACGCAAATTTCTCTCCATCCAAGCCTCTAATACTATGGTTGTCTCAGTCAATGTTGGGAAAGTTAAAATCCCCAACTATTACCACCATATTTTTCTTGGAGCTATCTGTAATCTCCTTACATATTTGCTCCCCAATTTTCCGCTGACTATTTGGGGGGCCTATAGTGCAACCCTATCAAAGTGATCTCCCCCTTATTTCTCAGAATTAAAGGTCTCAGTCAAAACATGGAGATAAGAGTTGTTTTCCAGAGATGAGGTGAGAGTGACTACCAAGGCAACATTTGACCGAGTGTGGCATCGAAGAAACCTAGTGAGACTGAATTCACTGGAAATCAGGGGGGAAGCTCTCCACTGGTTGGAGTCATGCCTCGCACAAAGGAAGTTGGTTGTGGTTGTCGCAGGCCAATCAGCTCAGCCTCAGGACAGAAGAACATTGCAGATGCCCAAACTATAATCCTCAAGTTCTCTTGATTTGGAATCTATTCCTTTGGAAAACTCAGTGTGTCATTTCACTAGGCCGAGCAATCTTCAGCTGCTTCATCAATGTCCACCTCTCCTTCAAAAGTGGGGATGTTTCTTGACGTTTGCATGTTTGGGACAATTTGTGATTCCTCGGAATGAAGCAGTCCATGTCCATCTGCAGCAAGACCTGGGCAACATTCATGCTCGGGCTAAGTGGCAAATATCTTTTTGCCAAGTACCAGGTGGTAACCTTCTCAACCAAGAACCTGACCATCTCCTTAACAGGCATAACCATTAATGAATTTCCCTCCATCAATGTTGTCTGAATTACTGTTGCCCAAAAACTTAACTGGAATAGCCATGTAAATGCTTTGACTACGAACTGGAATAGCCATGTAAATGCTTTGACTACGAACTGGAATAGCCATGTAAATGCTTTGACTACGAGAGCATGCCGGAGGCTTAGAATTCTGCAGCGAGTAACCCCCCCCCCCCCCCCCCCCCCAAACCCTGACTTGGAGCTATATTGTCATTCTCACAGCACTCATGGTGCAGCTGTACCAGATGGCCTGCTCACTACCGCCACCTCCAGGGCAAGTAGGCATGAGGAACAAATCGTGACCTTGCCAGCAACATCCACACACAATGGAAGAATTTGGAAAAGAAGTCGAATCATCACTTACCTGGACGAGTGCTGCACCAACAAGTCTCAGCTTGACATCATCGAAGGCAAAGGAGCGCGCTAGATCAGCATTCCCCTGTCACAGTGGCCGCAGTGTATTCTATCTGTAAGATACTCTGCAGAAACTCACCAAATTTCCTTTGGCAGCACCTTCACCTGCAAACTGTACCACCTCGCAGAACAAGGGCAGCAGATGCATAGGAACATCACTTGCAAATTTTGCTCCAAGTCTCCCACTATCCTGCTGTGACATTTGAACTGTTCTTGCTGTTCTTTCACTGTCATTGAATCCTGGAATCAGCTGGCCAACATCACCATGAGGCAATTCACTCCAGCCCAAGTGCCCAAGAACATCGGGACAGAGGGCTGAGGAGCAGAAGCCATTCTGCCATTTTGATAAAATCATGGCTGAGGTCTCGCTTCACTTTTCTACCTGCTCCCATAAACTTTGACTTCCTTGTCTATCAAAAATCTGTCCAATTCCATCTTGAAAATATTCAATAACTCTGCTTCCATTAATTTCAGGGGAGGAAGTTCCACAGATTATAATAATCCTCTGATAGAAATAAATCCTCCTCATCTCCACCTTAGGTACAACTCTTATTTTTAAAATTTGTTGCTTAACTTTAGTCTATGCCACAAGAGGAAACATCCTCACAGTATCCAGCCTATTAAGTCCCTTCAGGATTTTGTATGTTTCCATAGGATCACCTCTCATTCTTCTAAACTCCACTGGATGCAGGTTCAACCTTCAAGATAAGTCCTTCATCCCAGGATGAGTTGAGTGAACCTTCTCTGAACTACTGATGCAATTATGTTCTTTCTTGAATGAGATAACCATAACTACACCAGATGTACTCCAGATGTAGTCTCACCAAAGCTTGGTACAATACAGTACTTCCATATTTTTATACTCCACCCCTCTTGCAATAAATGCCAACATTCCATTTGCCTTCCAAATTGCTTGCTGTATTTGCATCCAAACTTTCTGATTCATGTACCAGGATCCCCAGATCTCTGCCATCGACTTCTGCAATCTCTCTCCAATTAAATAATGTGCTGTTTTTCTATTCTTCCAAACTCGGCAAGTTCAGACTTTCCCATTTTATATTCCATCTGTCACATTTTTGCCCAGTCATTTAACCTGTCTACAACCCTTTGCAGACACAACCTCCTCTTGACAACTTGTTTTCCTACTTCTCTTGGTGTCATCAGCAAATTTGGTTATCATGCGTTTGATCCTTCATCGAAATCATTGATATAGATTATAAATACTTGAGGTCCTAGTCCTGATCCCTGTGGCACTGAACTAGTTCAAACTTGTTACATGAAAAAGACCCATTTATCCCTGCTTGCTAACCAGTCCTTCTCTGTGGTAACCCAAACCAAATGTTCTTCTTTAACCTTTGTGGCACCTCACCAAATACCTTGTTGAAATCCAAGTTCACCACATCATCCATGTTCAAGGATGCTAATACCATTAATACTTCCTCTCTCTCTGTTGAACACATCCAATACTTCACACTTCCCCTTGACTACAATATCTGCATTGTCCGCCACTTTTGTAAATACACAAAGTACTCATCGAGAATGATTTCCACATCCTCTGCCTCCATGCATATTACCTTTTTGGTGTTTTTGGGCCCAACTCTTTAAAATTTGAAACTATCATTTCTTTACCTTATTTCGCCGTGGATCATATATCATTCTCTGTCTTTTTTTCTCTGGGATAAATCTTTGCTCAGGGCTATTAAGGTCTCAAACAGCTCTTGTCACGTACTTAGGGACCATCTCTATTTTCCAACCCTTTGGTAACAAACAAGAATTCTTCAAAGTCTGCCACTGCATCTCCATTATCCCTTTAACTTAGTTTCCCAGTTCAGTTCAGTCACTCTGGTCTTCATACCCTGATTTGAATTTAAAACGCTCGCCTTAAAACTCTCACATTTCTTCCCTTCAATCTGAATATGAAATTCTGCCATGTTATGATCGCAATTGCCTTGATTTCCCTTTACTTTGAGGTCATTGATCAACCCTGCCTCATTGGCGATTGCTAGGTCTAGAATAGCCTGCTCCCTGATTGGCGCCCAAATATACAACTGTAAGCAATTGTCTTGAATGCAATCTTTGAACTCATTTTCTGGGCTACCTTTGCTAAACTGATTTGTCCATCAAGATTAGAGTCACCCAGAATTATTGTGGTACCTTCCTTACAAATCCTTTTGGTTTGTTCCTGTATGCTGTGTCCTCTGTAGCTACTTTTAGGGGTCCTATAAGCTACTCCTGCAAGTGACCTCTTAACCCTCCTATATCTCATCTCTACCCAAACTGATTCTGTATTTTGCCCATTTGAGCTAAGATCATCCCTAATTAGTAGTTATTGCACCGGCTTTTCCTAGTTTCCTGTCTTTACAAAATACCCTTCAATATTCAGGTTCAAGCCATGGTCACCTTGCAACCATGTTTCTGGAATGGCAATCAGGTCATACATATTTCTATCTGCAAACAACTCATCCATTTTTGTTACTATTGCTGCATGCATTCTGATTCAAGGCTTTTAGCTGTTTACCATTTTTTGCCAACTCTGGCTTTATCTGCTGCTGAACTTGTGTAAGTTCCTATGTTCTGTCAATTCCTTCCACATTCTGGTATTGTGGCTCAAATTGCTACTCTGCTCTATTGCTTTGATGGTTTTCTTTGTTTTACCACATCTTCTCTCACACAATCCCTTCCCCAACTAGTTTAAAGATCATCTTATTGCCCTATTTATAACGACTTGCCCGAGTACTCATCCAGCATGGTTCAGGTGAAGATGTCCCAATGGTACAGCTCCCCTCTTAGCCCACTACTGTTGCCAGTGTCCAATGAATTGAAACTCATTTCTCCCATACTAGTCTTTGAGCCACGCATTCGACTCTGATCATATTTACTCTACATCAATTTGCTCGTGGCTCAGGTAACCATCTGGAGATTGTAGCCTTTAGATTGTACTTTTTAATTTAGACCCTAGTTACTTGCACCCTCTATAGCACCAATTTCCGAGTCCTCTGTCCAACTTCGGTGGACCACAGCAGCTTCCCATGGAGAGTTCCTCCTACAATCCTGAGCAGATGTACTGAACAATGGCACCAGGCAGGCAAGAGTTTTCTGGACTCTTACTCTCAGTTACAGAGAACTGTGTTGAGCTTGTCCCCTAATACTACGACATTCCTATTCACTCCCTGCTGGAATGCCTTCCTGCACCACGTGTCATGGTCAATTTGCTCATCTACCTTACAATCTTTGCTCTCACCCATACAAGCTGAAAGAGTCTCACATGTTGAGTAACTAGAAAAGCTGAGATCTTTTTGATCCCTCACTCAGTCGCACCCTCCTGACTAAATCAGATGACCCTAGCTTTAAGGGTGTGACTGCCTTCTGGAACAAAGTATCTGGGTAACTTTCCTGATATATCACTGTGTCTGAAACTCAGACTGCAACTCATTTCCTCGAACTGCAAACATATTTCCTGTGGATCACAGTGGTGTCTGAGAGTTTCCACATATTACAGCTGCAACACATCACCTGCCCAACCACATATATATTTGAATTAAATAATCATTTTCTTCCATTTTAATTGATGTCTCTTGTCCTGCCTATGCTTGTATTCTTATTTCAGTATTGTTGAAAAACAGAGACATGTTGAAGATTTTCACCTTGTACTCATCAGGACACTTGGCAAGAATACCGTTATAAGGGGAAAACAACAGTTTATACTGTATGAGAAGTGAGTGCAGATTGGTTGGCAAGTAGACTTTTGGTAGAGGTGTGGCCATGTAGAATGCACTAGGTGACTGACAGCCACTAAGCAGTTTGAAATTTAAACCCGGAAGCTTGACCCTTGTTATTCAAGGCATCACTCTGAGGAATAAGTTAGCAAATGTGTGTACATGTTCTTTCTGTCTGCAAAGAATAGGGCCCTGTGTATTAACATATGTAGCTTTTAGTACATGCAAATGTTCCACGCTGCGAGCTTGACTGGCGATCTTAAATTGGCTGTCAGCACAATTCTTAGCACACTGAACATTATTTGGAAAATGTCCAATTGTGAAATCACAGCCAACGTCAGACCCTCTGCTTGTGTTTTGGGCTGTGTGTGCAGTCTGCACCTTGTCTGTTGCAAACCATGGTTGGGACATGCTGTTTTATGCAATCTGCCATTCATTGGGATGTATGACATACATACTTGGCATCACACTGGCACTGAAATTCATTTACCACATTACTCATTTGTGTGATAGGCTGAATATCTTTTCATCCTGTTAGTGGAGAATACCACTCATGTTGCAACTGCATAGTAGCAGTGTGAAACATTAGCCTCACCTGTTGCTTAAATTTTTGAGATATCTTGCCCTCCTAGGATAGTCTGAGATGGGCTGGACACATTTCAGGGCTGAAAATGATGGCCTTTGGTCTGTCCATGATTTTTCATGATATACAGTGCAAAATGATCTGATCGGGGTAGCCATCATCTCGCAGGGTGCTTCTAATGCGCCCTATTTCAGCATCAAACTTGCATAACGAGCAAATGCTCAGAGCCCTTTTTGCAAGGGTGCCAATAAAACTGATCTGCATGTGGAACTGTAAGAATCCCAACATGAACATTGACCAGTGAAGGTAGGCTTGCATACGCCGTCTCCCGGTGGAATTCAATACATAGTAACAGGACCATCCAAATATCGGAAATATGCAAGGGGTAGGAGGTTAGGTGTCATTCTATCAAAAACACATTTCTCATGGAACCCAACAAAGATATTTGTGAAGCTGGGTTGAGGGGATCCCATGTCTACACAATTGATTTGGGCATACACTGTTAAAACTGAACTCAACTGTGCGTGTTACTGAGTTCATAAGTTCAGTGAATACTGATTCATGCAATGGTGGCAGGTCTCGATCACTATGATATCGTGCTGCAGTGCAAATATACATCACTCGACCAGAGTCTACTTGCCAACTCGTCAGCACTTTCTTCTCATGCAGTATAAGTTGTTGCTTTCCGCTTATCAGTGTCCTTGCAAAGTATTCGATTGCAAGAAGAAACACTTTGACGTGTCTGTTTTCTTTCAGCACCACTAGGTACTATGTTACCAAACGACTATTCTTATTTCAATTAATGTTCTACTTATCTTAATTCAGGAATTTCAATTAGGTTAAGTAGAAAATACTCAGCAGCCTAACACCTGCTTCCCTGTGATATCACATCTCGATTCTGAATGCACAGACAGGCTACAAGAAGCTGGTCCCGCACGCCCTGCCTGATATCTCGCTGTGACCTGGTGCCGTGCTCTCTGCCTTAAGTTTCATCTGTCACTTGTCCACATGTTCCACCAACATTACAGGTCTGCACTATCCACTTCACAGTTCGTTTCATCTGCACATTGTGAAATTATGCCCTGTACACCATGTTCTATATAATGGATATATATCAGGCAGTGCAAGGGTCCTAACCCTGAACCCTGTAGAATTCCAGTACAAACCTTCCTCCAGTTTGACAAAACATCCATTAACTGCTACTTTGTGTTCTGTCATTCTGCCAATTGCTTATCCATGTTTCTGCTGTCCCTTTTATTCCAGGAGCTCTAACTTGGTTCGCAACTCGTTATATGGCACTCTTATCAGGTGAAAATCAACAGCATTACCATCTTCAGCCATCTGTTATCTCATCAAAACACACCATGTTTGTTAAACATGATTAGTCCTTAATAAATCTATGCTCGCTTTCCTTAATTAACCCAGACTGCTCAAGTGACTTGTTAATTTTGTCCCTGATGTCCATTCTAGAAGTTTCACTAGCTCTGCCTATCTTTAGACCCTTTTTTGAACAAGGGTGTATGTAGTACTTGCAATTCCTCAGCCCTCTTGCTCCACTGATGAATCTTAAGGAAGACTGCAAAATTGTGGACTGTGCTCTTCCAGTCTCTGTTTTCCTCTGTATCCTTGAATGCATCTTATCTGGCCCTGGTGTCTTATTAGCTTTTAAATACAAACAGCCTATCCAATGCCCCAATTACTCATGTTTCACCAGGACCTGGGCAGCATGATACTTGGTAAAGAGGGATGCAACATTTTCAGTTAATACTTCAGCTATTTTTCCTGCCTCCATGCCTAAATCCTGTTTTTGGACCCTAATTGGCCCCACTCCTCCTTTTATCACCCTTGGACTTTTGGATTCCATTTTATGTTTGGTACCAGTCTCTATTCATACTCACTCTTTGCTTTTCTTTCTTGAATTTTCTCAGTTCCCCTCCAGCCTTTCTATATTCAGCCTGGTTCTTGGGTGTATTATCCACCTGACATTTGTCAGAAGCACACCTTTTCTCCTCTTAATCCCTGCCTGTTTTATCATCCAGCAAGTTCTGGATTTGTTTGTCCTGCGTTTTACTGAAACATTGACTGTGTCTGAGCTATCTCTTCTCTGATGGCAGCCCATTGTTCAGTTACAGCTTTTGTCAGCCAAGCTTTGATTCCAGTTATCTTTCCAGATCAATTACTCTATTGAAGTTGGCATTTAAAAAAATTCATTCTTGGGAAATGGGTGTTGATAGCCAGGCCAGCATTTATTGCCCATCCCTAATTGCCTTAGAGAAGTGCTACTGAGCTGTGCTCTTGAATCGCAACAGTCCATGTGGCGTAGGCACACACAGCTGTAAGGGTGGGAGTTCCAGGATTTCGACCCAGTGACGGTGAAGAAACACTGATATATTTCCAAGTCAGGATGGTGAGTGACTGGAGGGGAACTTGCAGCTGGTGGTGTTCCCATGTATCTGCTGCCCTTTTCCTTTTCGATGGTAGTAGTCGTGGATTTGGAAGATGCTGTCCGAGGAACACTGGTGAGTTGCTGCAGTGCATTTTGTAGATGGTGCACACTGCTGCCACTGTGCGCCAGTTGTGGAGAAAATGGATGTTGAATATGGTGGAAAGGGGTGCCAATCAAGTGGGCTGCTTGGTTCTGGATGGTCTCAAGCTTCTTGTGTTGTTGGAGCTGCACTTTTCCAAGCAAGTGAAGAGTATTCAATCAAACTCCTGACTTGTGCCTTGTATGTGGTGGACAGACATTGGCGAGTCAGGAGATGAGTTACCACAGGATTCCTAGCCTCTGACCTGCCTTTGTTGTCACGGTATGACTCCAACCAGTGGAGGGTTCTAATTGGCTCCAGTTTTGCTCAGGCTCTTTAATGCCACACTCGGTCAATTGCCGCCTTGATATCAAGGGCAGTCACGCTCATTTCACCTCTGGAGTTCTGATCATATCCGTAGAATCATAGAATCCCTGCACTGCAGAAGAGCCATTCGACCCACTGAGTCTACACCAACAGCAATCCCACCCAGGCCCTATCCCCATAATCCCACATATTTACTCTGCTAATCCCCCTGACACTAAGGGGCAATTTAGCATGGCCAATCCACCTCACCTAATCTTTGGGCTGGGGGAGGAAACCGGAGCACCTGGAGGAAACCGACGCAGACACGGAGAACGTGCAAACTCCACACACACTGACCCGAGACTGGAATTGAACCTGGGTCCCTGGCACTGTGAGGCAGCAGTGCTAACCACTGTGCCACCCGTTAAATGCGAAGCACTTTTTAATGTTTCTGTCTGGTTTCGAGCAGGGAACCTTCTGCATTTGAAGCCAACATGGTAACCACTACACTACAGAAACAAAGCTGTAATGATACCAGGAGTTGAGTAGCCCTGGTGGAACCCAAACGGAGTGGCAGTGAGCAGATTATTGGTGACTAAGTGCCACTTGTTGGCATTGTTGATGATCCCTCCCATCACTTTACATGATAATCCAGACTAGCCTGATGGAGTGGTAATTGACCTTGTTGGATCTGTCTTGATTTTTGTGTACAGGACGTACCCAGGCAATTTTCCACATTGCCAGGTAGATGCCAGTGTTGTAACTGTACTGGACCAGCTTGGCTAGGAGCGCAGTAAATTTGGGAGCACAAATCTTCTGTACTATTGCCAGAATATTCTCGGGGTCTATAGCCTTTGTAGTATCCAATGCCTTCAGCCGTTTCTTGATAACACATGGAGTGAATCAGATTGGCTCATGTGTGGCATCTGTAATGCCGGGGACCTCTGGAGGAGGAAGCTGAGATGGATCATCCAGTGGGTGCTTTTGGCTTAAAACTGTTGCAAATGCTTCAGCTTTTTCTATTGCTCTGATGTGCTGGGCTTCCCCTCATTGAGGATGGGGATATTTGTGGAGCCTTCTCTTCCACTGAGTTGTTTAATTATCCACCACCATTCACAATCCTGGCTGTGGCAGGATTGCAGCGTTTAGATCTGATCCATTGGTTGTGAAATTAGCAACATAGGAATTAGGAGTGAGAGTAGGCAATTCAGCCCTTCGAGCCCGCTCTGCCATTCCATATGATCATACCTGGTCTCCATCTCTTCTTAACTCCACTTCCCTGCCTTTTCCCCATAGCCCTTTATCCTGCTTTTGATCAAATATTTATCTATCTCTTTCTTGAATCCATTGATTCTGCATCCACTGCACTCTGGGGCAGTGAGTTCCACAGATTCACAACCCTCTGTGAGAAGTGGCTTCTCCTTATCTAGGTCTTGACCCCCCCCCCTCAAAAGTTGGTTAACATTTACTTTACCAATCTCATTGAGTATTTTATGTACTTCAATCAAATCCCCCTCATTCTTCTGTGCTCCAGCAAGTACAAGCCCAAGCTACTCAACCACTCCTCATACGACAGCCCCTTCAAACCTGGATTCAAATGGGTGAACCTCCTCTAAACTGCCTTCACTGCCATCACATCCTTCCTCAAAGAAGGTGACCAAAACTGAACACAATACTCCAAGTGTGGTCTCGCCAGTACCTTACACAATTGTAACAACGCTTCTCTACTTTTATACTCTGGACACTTTGCAATAAATGTCAAGATTCCATTTGCTTTCCTTATAACATTCCCCACCTGCATACCCACTTTCTGAGACTCATGCACAAGGACACCCAGATCCCTCTGTACAGAAGCCTTATGAATCTGTTTGCAATTTAAATAACTTGTCCTTTTATTTTTCTGGCCAAAATGGATAGCCTTGCATTTATCCACATTAAACTTCATCTGCCAGATTCTCGTAGCCTGTCAATATCCATTTGTAAACTTTTTATCTATTCATCACAGCCTGTTTTCCCACCTATTTTCGTGTTGTCAGCAAATTTTGCTATGTTATACTCTGTCCCTGCTTGTAGATCATTGATATAGATTGTAAATAGTTGTGGTCTGAGAACTGAACCCTGGTGCTGTGAAGCAGCAGTGCTAACCACTGTGCTACCATGCCGCCCTAACCACTCTGCTACCATGCCGCTTGGAATCTAACCTTCTGGATCAGTCTCCTATGTCTTCTTGAAGTCCAGATGGATCACATGCACAGGATCCCCGTTATCTATCTTGCTGGTTACAGTCTCAAAGAACTCTAGCAGGTTTGTCAAACAAGACTTGCCCTTCACAAAACCTTGCTGACACTGGTGAAATTGAAAATTGCTTTTCCAGATGCTCAGTCACCTCCTTAATGATTAACTCCAGCAACTTTCCCACCACAGAGGTCAAGCTGACTGGTCTATGGAATTGCTTCGCTATGTCTATTACTTGCTCCCCATGTTGTTTGGCATGCTGCGTTGTAGCTTCATTAGGTTGACATTTTTAGGTCCACATGGTGCTGCTCCTGGCATGTCCTCCTGCATTCCTCATTGACCAAAGGTTGATCCCCAGACTTGGTGCTAATGGTAGGGTGGAGGATATGCTGGCCCATGAGGTTACAGATTATGGTAAAGTACAATTATGCTGCTGCTGATGGCCCACAGCAGCTCATGGTTGCCCAGTCTCAATTTGCTGGATCAGTTTGAAATTGATCCCATTTAACTCTATTACTTGCTGCTTGTTAATTTTGTCCGTCATGGGTATCAGATAATATGGGGCATAGTTGGGTTGCAAATTGTTGAAAGGTAGAACGGGCCTGAGGGGTTAAATGGTATGGTGGATCGGGCCAGCGACTTGAATTGGCCTCAAAGCCCAGTTGGTATCTGTGGAGCAGGCTCAGGAGCTGCATGACCTACTTCTACTTCTTTTTGTTATATTCTTATGTACGACAATGTGTATTAGCTCAGGAAGATAATGGTTTCGACTCTGGAAATCGGTGTTTAACGGCATTCCTCAACAAATCAGCCAGTATGGAATAAAACAGACATTTTATTTTACAAAATAATAGCCTATTGTCTTGCACTCTGCTTTTGCCTCAAAGTCAGAGTTATACAGCGCAGAAAAGGGCCCATTGCATCTTCACCGGCAATAATTACCATGAAAGGCAAGCTCATCCCATTTTCCAGCACTGCTCCTATATCCTTGAATGTTATGATATTTCAAATGCTTATCCAAATACTCTCTAAAGTTTGTAAGGTTTCCGGCCTCCACTACCTTGCCAGGCAATTCTTTCCAGATTCTCACTACCCTCTGAGTGATTTTTTAAATCAAATCCCCTCTGAATCTCCTGCCCCTCACCCTCAATTAAGTTTAAGTTCATTTAAGTTTATTTAGTCACAAGTTGGCCTACGTTAGCACTGCAATGAAGTTACTGTGAAGTCCTCTGGCACTTCCTCACTGGCCAGAGAGGAATTAAATAGTAGACAGATGGTTTCAGATAGATTCCTCTGTAAATTTGGATGAGTGGAAATGATGTGGTTCAATCCCTTAGTTGCCACACTCCAGCACTCGTCACTCGGGTACACTGAGGGACAACTTAGCATGGCCAATGCACCAAATCGGCTGGTCTTTCGGACTGTGGGAGGAAACCGGAGCACCCGGAGGAAACCTACACAGACACGGAGAACATGCAAACTCCACTCAGCCAGTGACCTGAGCTGGGAATTGAACCCGGGCTTCTTCTGCACTGTTTAATTCTGCGATAAGTGACTCTTTGAAAGAAGAGTCTATTGAGGCTCCAAAATGCCCCGAAGTTGAACCATACTACTTGAAGGAATTGGATCATTTATGTTCTTGTTAACAAATTTTCTGCCATTTTTACATGTAGCTTAAATCGCAATAGTTCTGTTTTTGTGTCGTCTCTTCTGTTG
The DNA here is from genome assembly GCF_964213995.1 of Mustelus asterias. Lineage (NCBI taxonomy): Eukaryota > Metazoa > Chordata > Chondrichthyes > Carcharhiniformes > Triakidae > Mustelus > Mustelus asterias. The sequence continues at coordinate 69,189,227 of NC_135811.1, read as the reverse complement.
GATAGCCTTTTACACATTTTAAATTAGTGATCTATAGTTAACAGAAATGTGGTTAGAGATGCAAGTAAATTTGTTCAAATGTGGGTATTAGAATTGAAGTGTTGCAACAAAACAGTAAAGATCAAAACTGTCAAGAGAGCAGAGCAAATCTTTATTGTGGAATGTTAATTCCTTGGTTCACATGAGGTATGAATGGAATCCAAGTAAGCCAGGGACTAAAAGAGAAAATGCTGGAAAATCTCAGCAGGTCTGGCAGCATCTGTAAGGAGAGAAAAGAGCTGACGTTTTGAGTCCAGATGACCCTTTGTCAAAACACTTTGGCAGCTTTGACAAAAGGTCATCTGAACTCGAAGCATCAGCTCTTTTTTCTCCTTACAGATGCTGCCAGACCTGCTGAGATTTTCCAGCATTTCCTCTTTTGGTTTGAGATTCCAGCATTCGTAGTAATTTGCTTTTATCAAGTAAACACAGTAAGGAGTCTGACAACACCAGGTTAAAGTCCAACAGGTTTATTTGGTAGCAAACGCCACTAGCTTTTGGAGCGCTGCTCCTTCGTCAGGTGAGTGGGAGATCTGCTAACAAACAGCAAATGGCATATAAAGACACAAACTCAATTTACAGAATAATGAATAATGATTGGAATGTGAGTCTTTACAGCTAATCAAGTTTTAAAGGTACAGACAATGTGAGTGGAGGAGCATTAAGCACAGGTTAAAGAGATGTGTATTGTCTCCAGACTGGACAACCAGTGAGATTTTGCAAGTCCAGGCACGTTGTGGGGGTTACAGATAGTGTGACATGAATCCAAGATCCCGGTTGAGGACCAGTGATTGAACCAGGAGCACTCCTCGTCACAATGGATGTCTTAGCACTCTACACCAGCATCCTCCACGATGATGGCATTGCTGCAACTGCCTCAGTATTCAACGCCGACAACTGCCAGTTTCCAGATGCAGTTTTACAACTCATCCGCTTCATCCTGGACCACAATGTCTTCACCTTCAACAACCAGTTCTTCATCCAGACACACGGAACAGCCATGGGGACCAATTTCGCACCTTAATATGCCAACATCTTCATGCACAGGTTCGAACAAGACTTCTTCACCGCACAGGACCTTCAACCGATGCTATACACTAGATACATCGCTGACATTTTCTTCCTTTGGACTCATGGTGAGCAATCACTGAAACAACTATATGGTGACATCAACAAGTTCCATCCCACCATCAGACTCACCGTGGACTACTCTCCGGAATCGTTTGCATTCTTGGACAGATGCATCTCCATTAAGGACGGTCACCTCAGCACCTCACTGTACCGCAAGCCCACGGATAACCTCACGATGCTCCGCTTCTCCAGCTTCCACCCTAAACATGTTAAAGAAGCCATCCCCTACGGACAAGCCCTCCGTATACACAGGATCTGCTCAGATGAGGAGGATCGCAACAGACATCTCCAGACGCTGAAAGATGCCCTCATAAGAACAGGATATGGCGCTCGACTCATCGATCGACAGTTCCGACGTGCCACAGCGAAAAACCGCACCGACCTCCTCAGAAGACAAACACGGGATGCAGTGGGCAGAGTACCCTTCGTCGTCCAGTACTTCCCTGGAGTGGAGAAGCTACAGCATCTCCTCCGGAGCCTTCAACATGTCATGATGAAGACGAACATCTCGCCAAGGCCATCCCCACACCCCCACTTCTTGCCTTCAAACAACCGCACAACCTCAAACAGACCATTGTCCGTAGCAAACTACCCAGCCTTCAGGAGAACAGTGACCACGACACCACACAACTCTGCCACAGCAACCTCTGCAAGACGTGCCGGATCATCGACACGGATGCCATCAACTCACGTGAGAACACCATCCACCAGGTACCCGGTACATACTCTTACAACTCGGCCAACGTTGTCTACCTGATACGCTGCAGGAAAGGATGTCCCGAGGCATAGTACATTGGGGAAACCATGCAGACGCTACGACAACGGATGAATGAACACCGCTCGACAATCACCAGGCAAGACTGTTCTCTTCCTGTTGGGGAACACTTCAGCGGTAATGGGCATTCGGCCTCTGATCTTTGGGTAAGCGTTCTCCAAGGCGGCCTTCATGACACACGACAGCGCAGAGTCGCTGAGCAGAGACTGATAGCCAGGTTCCGCGCACATGAGGACAGCCTCAACCGGGATCTTGGGTTCATGTCACACTATCTGTAACCTCCACAGCTTGCCTGGACTTGCAGAGTCTCACTGGCTGTCCTGTCTGGAGACAATACACATCTCTTTAACCTGTGCTTAATGCTCTCTCCACTCACATTGTCTGTACCTTCAAAACTTGATCAGCTGACAAGACTTGCAATCCAATCATTATTCATTATTCTGTAAATTGAGTTTGTGTCTTTATATGCCCTGTTTGCTGTTTGTTAGCAGATCTCCCACTCACCTGATGAAGGAGCAGTGCTCCGAAAGCTAATGGCGTTTGCTACCAAATAAACCTGTTGGACTTTAACCTGGTGTTGTTAGACTCGTTACTGTGTTTACCCCAGTCCAACGCCGGCATCTCCACATCATGTTTATCAAGTAAGCCAGGGACTGCATACATGCTGAAGGCCAGATCATCACTGGAGTGAAATTTCACATGTTAGGAAGCGTTGATATGAATTGAAATAAATGGGTAACTGTAAATAGTCTGGAGAGGCCCAGTGCACCATCCAAACATTGGTAATAAATGGGTTTGACCTCAATGCTCTTTCTATGGGCTTATGTTGACTGATTGAAAATCCGAACAATTGTCAACCAGCTGGTGTCATGTTCAATCCTTGATTGCAGTAAGCTAGTTGATTCTTCTGCTTCTATTGCTCCGGAGTGTTACAGTTAGTCTCATTACCTGTTGGTGTGGGTGTAACAAATCTGCCCGGACTCCTCCCTTGCTTCCTCTCTGGATTGTTCTGGCTATGCCGGACAAGTCACATTCGAACACTCCCTATTGTCTCTTGCTGCTCATTTGGGCAAGAAATTTGGATTTAAAGTGTGGTTTTTGGCTATCATTTCTCCTCATGTTTAAAGTTGTAAATGAGGCTGAATTCTTGGGATGTGACCATTCCATGATGGCGCCCGACAGTAACATTCAGATTAGATTTCTGCTTTGGATCTCTTGGGTTGCGTTTTGTGCTCTGATTTAATTGCCATGTTGTGATCTAATAATTGTCTTTTTTTTAACAGTAAAACGGATCGAATGGCCAAAGGATCAGAGTGTTACCAAAAGAGCCTTAGTCTAAATCCCTTTCTTTGGTCCCCTTTTGAATCCTTATGTGAAATAGGTATGCTGTCGAAATGTTTTACAACATTTTTAAAAAATTGCAAAAAACTCTGAGGTAGAAGCTGAATACTTTCTCCGTCTCTCCCTTTCAGGTGAAAAACCAGATCCCGATCAAACATTTAAATTAACATCTCTTCAGAATTTTAGTAGCTATCAACCAAGTTTATGTATGCCATTGGTTTTGAATCACAGCGTGCAACATAGACAACCGGACACTGTATTAATGGAAACACCACAGGACACAATAGTGAGTCTGGTTTAATCCTAGTTTCCTCCATGCTGCTGCATCTTGTACTTTACTGAGCATTATATTCCAGGTTTTGCTGTTTCAAAGCCTTGATATTTCTCTGAATGTGCTTTAATGAAGGAGGGAATGACACAGTTCAATATTCAATTGTTGCTCTTCTCATGTTTGATCCTAAAATGTATTGCAACGTGACAGAAGCTTCTTTATGAATTGGCTCACTGGGTAAAGTGGGTGAAATATCCTGAGTTTATGCAAAATTGTTGATGATTTTATTGTATCGTATGAGCTCTCCAATGGTTGTTAGTGAAAGAAGCATGCAGATGTGACCGTAAGATTGCAGACTTGATCTCAGCTGGTGATGAAAAAGGTTAATCCCAAATCCAAAGCTGAGCAGTTAGTTGAGGTGAGTTTCTTTGGAGTCCATTGGCAAGGTCATGTAGTACCGTCGAGTGGTGGACTTAGTAGCCATTTCTTAGCCATTTATGAGATCATAGATTCCAGAGTAAAGGTATCATTTTGTGTGAACTGTACCTTAGTGGTTACACTCTTGGTTCTGAATCATAAGATTGTGGTTTCAAGTTCAGCTTCTGAGACATAAGCACGTAATTGGCAGGCAGTTGAGTGCTGCACTTGTGAAGAGCTGCCATCCTTCAGCTGAGATGCTCAACTGAGATCCCATCTGCTATCTCGGATACATCCTGTAATGCCATTTGAAAAACAGGAAATTACTCTAGTGTCCTGGTCAATGTTTTTCTCTCTCTCGAGCATCACTGAAAGCAAGTTTTCACAGTCAGTAATATCATGAGCTGTTTTCTTGCCTTACAACAGTGACTACACATCAAAGCTACTTTTGTGAACAACATGAAAAATACCATGTGAATGCAATGTTGTCTTGTGTGTGTACTCCTGACACTCGTGCTGTCTGGAACATAGACTCCTCTTGAACATCAGCAAGTTGCATTTAAGTAGCCCTATTAATGTTGAATTGTCCCAAAATGCTTCAGAAGTAAAGCCATATAATCAATGCAGAAACTAACTTACCAGGATGGTGTGAATAAACATGATCAAAGGTCTGTATTTTAAAGAAGGTATTGGAGTGAAAGGAGAAGCTTCAGGAAGGAACCTTGAATTTGGAGCCTAGGCGTGCTGTCAATATCACCCCAAGTTTAGCTTATAAGTACCTGTCCTTTTAGTTCTCACACTAGTCTGTTTGCTGTAATTATCGGAAATGAAGTTCTTCCGTCAGTGATCTCCCTCCAATCCCTGTCCCTTTTCTATTTGCCCCAGTCATGTTTATGCACCTTTGCTTCAGTCTGACAGTGGCAACATTTGTGTTCTGCAAGGTGCCCACCTTCAGAGGGACAGTTATGCAGAATGCTAAACTGTCCTTGAAGAATGACCAAGTAGGGCAGTGGAGAATAATTAACATAATTGAGGGATTGTAAGATCCACACAGCAAGGCAAAAAGTGTGAGAAGACCAATAGGAAATATGAGTTCATTTGCACAGTTACGCAAATTGAGTCATGTGCAAAAATGCGTACAGTATAAGAACTAAATGAGTTAAAAGCACAAGTTCAACTTGAGGCATATGATGTAGTAATCATTAGAAAGACTACCACAACTTGTGTGAATATGAATATTTTTAAGCTGCAGGAAGTAGGCATAGAAGCAACATTGACAACAGACACCAATACTGCTGCATAAAAGATTTCCGTAATGGTGATGAGAATGTGAGAACACATTGAATAGAGTTCAGAAAAAATGAAGATTCAAGACTCAGGGAGTGATCTACAGGCTTGAGAGTGGTGATGGGGGAGGAGTGCACAGAATGGTGTTGGTGGGATGTAAATAAATGGAGGTGAGAAAAGCATGGAGTAGAAGCATTGTGGTCACAATTCAGGATTTCACTTAAAACTGGGAGAAACAGAATAACTTGAATGATAAGGGTCATGAATGTATTAAATATATTCAGGGCAGCTTTTTCAAACAGTAAATTTAGAACTGACGGGAACAAGACATTGATTGAGTAACACAGTGAGACAGTATAAAACCAAACTAAAGGATTACAAAGCTCTTTATCTGGTTTTCCCTTGAACAGAAAATCTGCTGGAGGATGATTGGATAATATTTTGGCATTTGTTGAAATGAGAAAACGAATTTCCTTAGCTTAGGACAGCTGGAAGCTTCTATGTTTTTCTTGAAGGATGGAATACAAGTCACCTGCAACAGCTGCTGCTTGTATTGACTTTTGATGTACTAAAAATACTAAGGCACTTCATAGGAGCATCCTCAAAGTCAGCCAAATGGCATGAGGGAAGATGACAATGTTCGGTCTGAGTTGGGTCTTAAAGCGTCTGAAAAAGGAGACATATGGAAAGGTTTAGATGGGGAATTTCAGAGCTTCAGCCTTGCACAACTGACAATGGAGTGATTTTAAAGAAAGGAATGTTTAAGAGGCCAAAATTGAAGAGCAGAGTTATCAGTTGTGGGGCTGGAGGAGTTTGAGATCAGGAATGGGTGGGTGGAAAATGAGGATGCGATTTTTAAAAATTGGAGCTGAGGGTTGCACAAGCCACTGTAACTCAGTGAGCATGGACATTGGGTGAATTGGAAGTTGGTGCATGTTTGCAAGCAGAATTTTAGATGAACCTCCAGTTTGAGGGGTTGAAGCTGGCTGACTGTAGGAGAGTGTTTGAATAGTCAGGTCTAGGGATAACAAAGGCATGTATGGGGAGGGATGGAATTATAGAATATTGCAGTACAAAAGGCCGCTTGGGTACATTCAGCTCCTTGCAAGAATATTTTAGTCTCACTCTGTCCTTTTACCATAGCCCTACAATTTTATTTGTCGACAGGCACTTATTCAATTTCCTTTCTGCAAGCCATGATTCAATCTGCCTCCATCCCCTCTCAGGCAATGCATTTCAGATCCTAACCACTTTCTGTATTTTTAGAAAAGATTTTCCTCCTGTCACCTTTGATTCTGTTGTCAGTCACTTGCAATCTGTCTCCTCGGGTTCTTGATCATTCTGCCAATGGAGCAAATTCTCTCTGTTTAGACCCATTATAATTTTGAATACCCCTTTCGAATCATCTTTCTGTCTTCTCTAATGAGAGCAACTCCAATTTCTCCAATCTGCCCTCGTAACTAAAATCCCTGATATCATTCTCAAAAACCTTGTGCTCTGTCTGAAGCTGTCACATCCTCAAGTGGATGCTGTGCTGAATTGAGGCTGAATCAGTGTTAGATAAGGATTCATAACTTCCTTCATTTTGTCCATCATGCCTATATTTTAAAAGTCTAGCTGACACCTTTTTCTCAACTGGCCTGTGCCACCTTCAATGATTTTTGCACATATTACCCCAGCTCTGCTCCTGCACTTCCTTTTGAATGGTACCCTTTAATTTATATTGCTTCTGATTTTTCTTGCTACCAAAATAAATCACCTTGTGCTGCTGCATTAAATTTCACCTATCGCATGTCTACCCATTCCACCAGTCTGTCTTCTCTATCATCCTCAGATTCCCAACAGTTCCAAGTTTTGTCATCTGCAAATGTTGCTGTTGTGCCTATACACTAGGCCATTAATATGGATAATATCAATGGAGCACTGCTATGTATCTTAATTGAAAGAAAATAATTGTTATCCACTGCTGGATGTTGGTGAGCATTGGCTGTTGTCAGTGTACACAGACCACCTGATGTCCTTTTGGTTGATGTAGCTGGGGGGGCCACAGAAATAGGTTAGCAAAGGTAGATGCTTGGGAAACTGCAGAGGTAACACTGGGAAGAGAAGTGACTGTCGAGTTGCCATGAGATAATGGTACCAGCTGAGGCTAGCTGCACCAAGCTGGATGACAGAGGAGAGGTGTTGGGAGAGGAATAAAGGAGCTGAATATTATTTACGTGGAGGAAGACTGCAGAAAGCTGCAGCACAGAGGGATCTGGGGGTCCTAGTGCATAAATCACAAAAAGATAGCACGCAAGATCAGCAGGTAATAGGGAAGGCAAATGGAATGTTGGCCTTTATTTCAAAGGGAATGGCATATAAACATTGGGAAGTCTTGCTAAAACTATACAAGACACTAATTTGACCGCACATGGAATACTGTGAACAGTATTCCAGGTGCACTCAGTGCAGTGGAGAGTCGGTGCAGCCTCGATGGGCTGTAGGGATTCTGTTCAATGATGATTTTTGGTCCCCTTATCTAAGGAAAGATATACTGGCATTGGAGGCAGTCCAGAGAAGGTTCATTATGTTGATGCTGGTTTTGGAGGGATTTTCTTATCAGGAGAGTTTGAGTAGGTTGGGACTGTACTCATAGGAGTTTAGAAGAATGAGAGATGATTTTATTGAGACATACAGGATTCTTGCGATTTGACAGGGTAGATGTTGAGAGGTTGTTTCTCCTTGTGGAAGAGTGTAGGACCAGAGGGCATAATCTCAGAGTAAAGAGTCACCCATTTAAGACAGAGGTGAGAAGCAATTTCTTTGAGAGTAGTGAATCTGGAATTTTTTACTGTGGAGGCTGGGTCGTTAAATGTGTTCAAGGTTGAAATGGACAGATTTTAATCAGGTAGGGAATCGAGGGTTGTGTCGATAAGGTGGGAAAGTGAAGTTGAGGATTATCATATCAGATCAATCATGATTTCATTGAATGGTGGAGCAGACTTGATAGGCCGAATGGGCTACTTCTGCTCCTGCTTCTTATACTCTTATGTGGCTAATTATGTCAAAGGCTGTGGACAGATCAAGAAGGATGAGGAGGGATAGTTCACCTTGGTCACAGACATCTAGGAAATCATTTGTGAATTTTGCTAACAGTTGCAATGGTGTGGTCAGTGTAGAAAGCTGGTTAGAAAGATTGGTTTTTAGGAAAGGTGAGTCCTGATTTATGAGGTAGCAGTATATTCAAGAACTTTGGGAGTACAAAGAAGGTTGACAGCAGTAAGGTAGTCATTTACAAGGGCACCGGGGTCAAGGGTAGGTTTTTGAGGCAAATGATGATTGTAAATTTGAAAAGGTGAGGGACAATACCCAAGGAGAGGAACAATTTAAAAATAAGTTAAGATGGAGGCCAGGCTAGGAAGTTGGGTGGCCATCATTTTAGTGGGAACAAGGTTGAGGAAGTAACTTTACATGAAAGGGCAAGAGGGGCAAAAGCAGCGAAATTTGGATGTGAGCTCAGAGATTCGCTGGTTCGGGGAGCTTTAGAGGAGGTTTGACCTGATGGGCAGAGGTGAATGGTTTCTGAGAGGATAAATTGTACAAAATATTCCACAGGTGATAAGAACAAAGAAAATTACAGCACAAGAACAGACCCTTCGGCCCTCCAAGCCTGCACCAACCATGCTGCCCGACTGAACTAAAACTCTCTACCCTTCCGGGGACCATATTCCTCATTCTCAACGTATTCATGTATTTGTCCAGACGCCCTTTAAAAGTCACTATCGTATCTGCTTCCACAACCTCCCCGACAGCGAATTCCAGGCACTCACCACCCTCTGTAAAAAAAAAACCTGCCTCGTACATCTCCTTTAAACCTTAAATCTATGCCCCCTAGTAATTGGCTCTTCCATTCTGGGAAAAAGCTTCTGACTATCCACACTGTCCATGTTCGTCATAATCTTGTAGCCTTCTATCAGGTCGCCCCTCAACCTCTGTCGTTCCAGTGAGAACAAACCAAGTTTCTCCAACCTCTCCTCAGCTAATGCCCTCCATACCAGGCAACATCCTGGTAAATCCAAGTACGGCCTAACTAAGGTTCTATAAAGCTGCAACACGACTTGCCAATTTTCAAACTCAATGCCCCGGCCGATGAAGGCAAGCATGACGTATGCCTTCTTGACTACCTTCACCTGCGTTGCCACTTTTCTTGACCTGTGTACCTGTACACCCAGATCCCTCTGCCTATCAATACTCTTTAGGGTTCTGCCATTTACAGTATATTTCTTATCTTTATTAGCCCTTCCAAAATGCATTACCTCGTGTCTGGATTAAACTCCATCTGCCATCTAGAAATAGAAATAGAAACCCTACAGTGCAGAAGGAGGCCATTCCGCCCATCGAGTCTGCACCGACCACAATCCCACCCAGGCCCTACCCCCACATATTCACCCGCTAATCCCACTAACCTACGCATCTCAGGACTCTAAGGGGCAATTTTTAACCTGGCCAATCAACCTAACCCGCACATCTTTGGACTGTGGGAGGAAACCGGAGCACCCGGAGGAAACCCACGCAGACACGAGGAGAATGTGCAAACTCCACACAGACAGTGACCCGAGCCGGGAATCGAACCCGGGACCCTGGAGCTATGAAGCAGCAGTGCTAACCACTGTGCTACCGTGCCGCCCTCTGCCAAAGCCTACAATTGACCTATATCCTGCTGTATCCTCTGACAGTCCTCATTGTTATCTGCAATTCTACCAACCTTTGTGTCATCCGCAAACTTACTAATCAAGCCAGTTACATTTTCCTCCAAATCATTATATATATATATATATATATATATATAAAAAACAAATGGCAAGGGTCCCAGCACTGATCCCTGAGGAACACCGCTAGTCACAGCCCTCCATTCAGAAATGTGCCCTTCCACTGTTACCCTCTGCCTTCTATGATGAGCCAGTTCTGTATCCATCTTGCCAGCTCACCTCTGATCCAATGCAATGTCACCTTCTGTACCAATATGCCATGAGGGACCTTGTCAAAGGCCTTACTGAAGCCCATGTTGGCAACATCCACTGCCCTACCCTCATCAATCATCTTTGTCAGTTCCTCGAAAAAATCGATCAAGTTAGTGAGACACGAGCTCCTTTTCACAAAAGCATGTTGCCTCTCGCTAATACATCCACTTATTTCCAAGTGCTAGTAAATCCTGTCTCGAAGAATCCTCTCCAACAATTTCCCCACCACTGACGTAAGGCTCACCGGCCTGTAATTACCTGGATTATCCTTGCTACCCTTCTTAAACAAAGGAACAATATTGGCTATTCTTCCATCCTCTGGGACCTCCCCAATACAGTAAGAAGTTTAACAACACCAGGTTAAAGTCCAACAGGTTTATTTGGTAGCAAAAGCCACACAAGCTTTCGGAGCTGCAAGCCCCTTCTTCAGGTGAGTGGGAATTCTGTTCACAAACAGAGCATATAAAGACACAAACTCAATTTACATGAATAATGGTTGGAATGCGAATACTTACAACTAATCAAGTCTTAGTTTTGTTTCTTAAAGACTTGATTAGTTGTAAGTATTCGCATTCCAACCATTATTCATGTAAATTGAGTCTGTGTCTTTATAAGCTCTGTTTGTGAACAGAATTCCCACTCACCTGAAGAAGGGGCTTGCAGCTCCGAAAGCTTGTGTGGCTTTTGCTACCAAATAAACCTGTTGGACTTTAACCTGGTGTTGTTAAACTTCTTACTGTGTTTACCCCAGTCCAACGCCGGCATCTCCACATCATGACCTCCCCTATAGCCAGTGAGGATTCAAAAATTTCCCTCAAGGCTTCCCTTGCCTCTCTCAGTATTCTGGAGTATATCCCATCAGGCCCTGGGGACTTGTCTACCTTAATGGTTTTCAAGACCCCCAATACCACCACCTTTTTGATCTCAACATGACCCAGACTATCTACACACCCTTTCCCAGACTCCTCATCCACCAAGTCCTTCTCTTTGGTGAATACTGACACAAAGTACTCATTTAATACCTCACCCATTTCCCCTGGCTCCACGCAAAGATTCCCTCCCTTGTCCTTGAGTGGGCCAACCCGCTCCCTGGCTACCCTCTTGCTCTTTATATATGTATAAGAAGCCGTGGGATTTTCCTTAAGCCTGCTGGCCAATGGCCTTTTGTGACCCCTTTTAGCTCTCCTGACTCCTTGCTTAAGTTTCTTTCTACTTTCCTTGTATTCCACACTTGCTTTGTGTTCCCAGCCCCATGGCCTTGACAAATGCTTCCTTTTTCTATTTGACTAGGCTCAATATCTCTCACTATCCAAGGTTCCTGAAACTTGCCATACTTATCCTTCAACCTTACAGGAACTTGCCTGTCTTGAATTCCTATCAACTTGCACTTGAAAGCCTCCCACATGCCAGATGTCAATTTGCCCTCAAACATCTGCCCCCAATCTACATTCTTCAGTTCCTGCCTAATATTGTTGTAATTAGCCTTCCCCCAATTTAGCACCTTCACCTGAGGACTACACTTATCCATCAGTACCTTTAAAGCTTACTGAATTGTGGTCACTGTTCCCGAATTGCTCCCCTTCTGAAACGTCGACCACCTGGCTGCCCTCATTCCCCAGTACAGGTCCAGTACGGCCGCTTCCCTAGTTGGGCTATCTACATACTGTTTCAAGAAACCCCCCTGGATGCTCCTTACAAACTCTGTCCCATCCATGCTCCTAGCACTAAGTGAGTCCCAGTCAATATAGGGGAAGTTAAAATCACCCACCACAACAACCCTGTTACTTTTGCACCTTGCCAAAATCTGCCTCCATATCTGTTTCTCTGTTGCTGGCTGTTGGGAGGTCTGTCGGAAATTCCCAACATTGTGTCTACACCCTTCCTATTCCTTAGGTCTACATATATTACCTCGCTGTATGAGCCCTCCGAGGTGTCCTCCCGCAGTACAGCTGTGATATTCTCCTTAACCAGTAGTACAACTCCGCCACCCCTTATACATTCCCCTCTATCCTGCCTGAAACATCTGTATCCTGGAACGTTAAGCTGCCAATCCTGTTCTTCCCTTAACCAAGTCTCTGTAATGGCAACAACATCATAGTTCCAAGTACTAATCCAAGCACTGAGTTCATCTGCCTTACCTGTTGCACTTCTTGCATTGAAACAAATGCACCTCAGTGCACCAGACCCTCTTTGATCAGCAACCTCAGCCTATCTGCTCTTCCTCTGAGTCTTACTGGCCCTATCTTTAATTCACCTTCAGTTAATTCACCTTTGCTTTGGTTCCCACCCCCTGCCAAACGAGTTTAAATCGTCCCATGTAACGCTATCAATGAAAGGTAGTAGCAAGTAAATATGCTGACCCATCACTGGCATCACAAGCGTCTTAGCAATTAACCAGGACAGTTTCAAAATCTGAACAGCATAGAATGCTGCAGTTTGTTGTCGTGGAGAGGGGGCTAAATATTACATCTGAGCTGAGACACCATCAATGATTGTTAAATTCGGATCTTCCTTTGGTTGATGACCTTGATAAATAACCGATGCTTCCAATATTGGTTCTTAGAACACAAAGTGGACCAAGTCTCTGCACTTGTGCTGTATAAAGCTGGCTAATCCTTGCTGAGATTACACTATTCTGCTACACCATTCTGATTCCACATGTTCTGCAGCACCTTTATCATTTATTCACTCAATTTAAAGCCGGATTGTATTCAGCCTCATTGGACTTTGATGATGCTTCGTGCCCCGTTGACCTTATACCTGTTGGAATTTAGAAGAATGAGAGGCGATCTTATTGAAACAGCGGATCCTGAGGGAATCCCACAGGGTGAATCCTGCGAGGATGTTTCTTTGTGTAGAACTAGGAGACACAATTTAAAAATTTGCGTCTCCCAATTAAGACGAGAGATAAGAATTTATTTTCTCAGAAGCAGTATCATTGAATTTATTCAAGGCTGCATGGAACAGATTTTTGATTGACAAGGGAATCTACGATGGGGATAGTCAAAAAATTGGAATTGTGATGACAGTCAGATTAGCTATGAATTTATTCTTGTTTTGATTTGATTTATTATTGTCACATGTATTAGTATACAAATGAAAAGTATTGTTTCTTGCATGCTATACAGACAAAGCATGCCGTTCATAGAGAAGGAAACGAAAGTGCAGAAAATAGTGTTACAGTCATAGCCAGGGCGTAGAGAAAAATCAACTTAGTGCGAGGTAGGTCCATTCAAAAGTCTGGCAGCAGGGATGAGACTGTTCTTGAGTTGGTTGGTATGTTATCTCAGACTTTTGTATCTTTTTCTCAATGGAAGAAGGTGGAGAGAGAATGTCCGGGGTGCGTGGGGTCCTTAATTATGCTGGCTGCTTTTCCGAGGCAGTGGGAAGTGTAGACCGGGTCAATGGATGGGAGGCTGGTTTACATGATGGATTGGGCTACATTCATGATCTTTTGCATTTCTTGCAGTCTTGGTCAGAGCAGGAGCCATACCAAGCTGTGATACAGCCAGAAAGAATGCTTTCTATGGTGCATCTGTAAAAGTTGATAGTTGTAGCTGACATGCCAAATTTCCTTAGTCTTCTGAGAAAGTAGAGGCGTTGGTGGTCTGTCTTAACTATAGTGTCGGCATGGGGGCACCAGGACAGGTGGTTGTTTTGTTTTTGTGCCCAATTGAATGAGGAGGGTCATAATTTTCAATATATATTATGTCCACTGGTCATTTCTCGTGAGGAGTTCAATTTGTTTCAAATTGTGTGTCAATCATTCAAATCTTTTGAGTTTTTCTGATCAGTAAACGACACTGTTAGTTTTAGTTTGAATGTACAAAGTTTGTGAATCGCAAGGTCTCATTGATAAATTGCACTTGATATCACACGCTGTCCAGAGTAGTTCTTCAGCTGGAGTTGCCAGAAACAGCTTTCAATTTAACTGGTATCAGAAATTAAATTATCTGTTGTCACATGAAACAAAGTCTTGTTTTTCATAATGCAACTGCTCACAATGTTATATGCCTAACATAAAGCAAATTCAGAAGTCTTGATGGTGCAAGAAATTGATAAATTAATTCATCCTGTTATGCGGGAAAGAGAGTTGAGGCAAGCAGAGCTCTTTCTGCCCACTGCACACCTGTTTCCTGCACAAGTTCCACTTTGATCATTACCATTGCCGTACAAAATAATGGTTATATTTACAAAGCTTACTGTCTCTTTAAATGCTCTACAATCATGTCTTTAATATCAACTAATACCTCAAAGTTATAGCATGGGAAGCAACCATATGGGCTGACAAGTCTCCAGACTATTTGCTTGAGTCGAGGTTGATACTACCACCTGTGCCTGTATCCCTTTAATCTTTTCCTTTATTTATCCATTCAGTGTAACCTTGAATTTTGTTGTCATTTCTGCCTGAACCAGTCATAGAATTGTGCTAATAAATTTCTTCACCCCATTCCAAATTTCTTCTATTTAATGTTGTTTATCTGGCCCCTTATTCTTAATCCCTCATTTACTAAACAGTCTCCTGCTACTTCTCGATGTTTGGTTTCTGGTTTTAAGTTGAAAAATGATGGTGCATTGACTTTATGACATGGTTTGGAGGTCCCATCACATTATTCATGTCCCTGAGAGCCTTCAATTCCTCTCCTAAAATATGCAATTTCCCCACAACCAGTTGAGGTAACTTTAGTTCACTGGGTGGCGAATGCATGAGTCAAAGAATGAAGATTACCCTCAAAGCTTATAATCTGTTGTTCATGATTTTTTTTTGCAGGAACTGAACAGATTAAACCTTGAATCCTCTGCCAACTCCAAATATTCCTCAATGATGACTGATTCATCAGTATCTTTAATTGATCCATCTGTGATTTCTCCTGATTCTGTGCCTCTTGGTTCTGGATCTTCAGTATTGTGCAAACAACTTGTAAATAAACCAAAGTCTGGGAGGAGTTTGCTTGGTGGGCCTGCTGCTCTTAGTCCCCTAACACCAAGGTAAAATTCTTGTTGTTTATCTCCAAACCAAACTTTCATGTATTTGTTCATTCCTGTTATCCTAGTCTAGATTGGAGTACCGTGCCGCAGGGATCGGTACTCGGGCCGCAACTATTTACCATTTATATAGATGATAGCACAGTGGTTAGCACTGCTGCTTCACAGCTCCAGGGTCCCGGGTTCAATTCCCGGCTCGGGTCACTGTCTGTGTGGAGTTTGCACATTCTCCTCGTGTCTGCGTGGGTTTCCTCCGGGTGCTCCGGTTTCCTCCCACAGTCCAAAGATGTGCGGGTTAGGTTGATTGGCCAGGTTAAAAATTGCCCCTTCGAGTCCTGAGATGTGTAGGTTAGAGGGATTAGCGGGTAAATATGTGGGGATAGGGCCTGGGTGGGATTGTGGTCGGTGCAGACTCGATGGGCCGAATGGCCTCCTTCTGCACTGTAGGGTTTCTATGATTTCTATGATCTGGAGGAGGGGACGGAGTGTAGGGTAACGAAGTTTGCAGACGACACAAAGGTAAGTGGAAAAGTGAATCGTGTGGAGGACGGAGAAGATCTGCAGAGAGATTTGGACAGGCTGAGTGAGTGGGCGAGGATATGGCAAATGGAGTATAACGTTGAGAAATGCGAGGTTATACACTTTGGAGGAAATAATAACAAATGGGATTACTATCTCAATGGAAACAAATTAAAACATGCCACCGTGCAAAGGGACCTGGGGGTCCTTGTGCATGAGACGCAAAAGCCCAGTCTGCAGGTACAACAGGTGATCAAGAAGGCAAATGGGATGTTGGCCTATATTGCGAGGGGGATAGAATATAAAAGCAGGGATGTCTTGATGCACCTGTACAGGGCATTGGTGAGGCCGCAGCTGGAATACTGTGTGCAGTATTGGTCCCCTTATATGAGGAAGGATATATTGGCATTGGAGGGAGTGCAGAGAAGGTTCACCAGGTTGATACCGGAGATGAGGGGTTTGGATTATGAGGAGAGGCTGAGGAGATTGGGTTTGTACTCGTTGGAGTTTAGAAGGATGAGGGGGGATCTTATGGAGACTTATAAGATAATAGCTGAGGAACTTAATAAGTACTTTGCGTCAGTCTTCACAGTAGAAGACATGAGTAATATCCCAACAATTCAGGAAAGTCAGGGGGCAGAGTTGAATATGGTTGCCATCACAAAGGAGAAAGTGCTAGAGAAACTAAAAGGTCTGAAAATTGATAAATCTCCGGGCCCAGATGGGCTACATCCTAGAGTTCTAAAGGAGATAGCTGAAGAAATAGTGGAGGCGTTAGTTATGATCTTTCAAAAGTCACTGGAGTCAGGGAAAGTCCCAGAGGATTGGAAAATCGCTGTTGTAACCCCACTGTTCAAGAAGGGAACAAGAAAAAAGATGGAAAATTATAGGCCAATTAGCCTAACCTCAGTTGTTGGCAAAATTCTAGAATCCATCGTTAAGGATGAGATTTCTAAATTCTTGGAAGTGCAGGGTCGGATTAAGACAAGTCAGCATGGATTTAGTAAGGGGAGGTCGTGCCTGACAAACCTGTTAGAGTTCTTTGAAGAGATAACAAATAGGTTAGACCAAGGAGAGCCAATGGATGTTATCTATCTTGACTTCCAAAAGGCCTTTGACAAGGTGCCTCACGGGAGACTGCTGAGTAAAATAAGGGCCCATGGTATTCGAGGCAAGGTACTAACATGGATTGACGATTGGCTGTCAGACAGAAGGCAGAGAGTTGGGATAAAAGGTTCTTTCTCAGAATGGCAACCGGTGACAAGTGGTGTCCCGCAGGGTTCAGTGTTGGGGCCACAGCTGTTCTCTTTATATATTAACGATCTAGATGACGGGACTGGGAGCATTCTGGCCAAGTTTGCTGATGATACAAAGATAGGTGGAGGGGCAGGTAGTATTGAGGAGGTGGGGAGGCTGCAGAAAGATTTAGACAGTTTAGGAGAGTGGTCCAAGAAGTGGCTGATGAAATTCAACGTGGGCAAGTGCGAGGTCGTACACTTTGGAAAAAAGAATAGAGGCATGGACTATTTTCTAAACGGTGACAAAATTCATAATGCTAAAGTGCAAAGGGACTTGGGAGTCCTAGTCCAGGATTCTCTAAAGGTAAACTTGCAGGTTGAGTCCGTAATTAAGAAAGCAAATGTAATGTTGTCATTTATCTCAAGAGGCTTGGAATACAAAAGCAGGGATGTACTTCTGAGGCTTTATAAAGCACTGGTTAGGCCCCATTTGGAGTACTGTGAGCAATTTTGGGCCCCACACCTCAGGAAGGACATACTGGCACTGGAGCGGGTCCAGCGGAGATTCACACGGATGATCCCAGGAATGGTAGGCCTGACATACGATGAACGTCTGAAGATCGTGGGATTATATTCATTGGAGTTTAGGAGGTTGAGGGGAGATCTGATAGAAACTTACAAGATAATGAACGGCTTAGATAGGATGGACGTAGGGAAGTTGTTTCCATTAACAGGGGAGACTAGGACGCGGGGGCACAGCCTTAGAATAAAAGGGAGTCACTTTAGAACAGAGATGAGGAGAAATTTCTTCAGCCAGAGAGTGGTGGGTCTGTGGAATTCATTGCCACAGAGGGCTGTGGAGGCCGAGACGTTGAGCGTCTTCAAGACAGAAATTGATAAATTCTTGATTTCTCGAGGAATTAAGGGCTATGGGGAGAGAGCGGGTAAATGGAGTTGAAATCAACCATGATTGAATGGTGGAGTGGACTCGATGGGCCGAATGGCCTTACTTCCGCTCCTATGTCTTATGGTCTTATGGTCTTATAATGTGGGGGCTGGATAGGGTGGAGGCGGAGAGATTCTTTCCACTTAGTAAGGAAGTTAAAACTAGAGGACACAGCCTCAAAATAAAGGGGGGTCGGTTTAGGACAGAGTTGAGGAGGAACTTCTTCTCCCAGAGGGTGGTGAATCTCTGGAATTCTCTGCCCACTGAGGTGGTGGAGGCTACCTCGCTGAATATGTTTAAAGCGCGGATGGATGGATTCCTGATCGGTAAGGGAATTAAGGGTTATGGGGATCAGGCGGGTAAGTGGTACTGATCCACGTCAGATCAGCCATGATCTTATTGAATGGCGGGGCAGGCTCGAGGGGCTAGATGGCCTACTCCTGCTCCTATTTCTTATGTTCTTATGTAGATGTATTGATTTTCAATAGTTATTGGCTGTGGGGATAATGTACAAGAATTGTGACAGCCACGTACCTCTTTGACTAGAGGAACTCTGCCATCTTGTTCTCTTTGTAGAACTTCTGGTAATAATGCTCTGATGAATCTCCAAATTTCTCATTTGTTTGAATAGTGGGGCTTCTGTACCAGCAACCAGAACAAGGCAGGACATTGCTGCAATATGGATGGATTTTATTGCATGAAGCGCTTAATTTTAATGAAATAGTGAGCGAGACATGTAGAAATGTCTCAACATTAACTGTATATCTTTGGGAGTTTTTAATGTGCTGGATTCATAAGACTCTTCCAAGTTCTGATGTCCCATGAGCCCATTCTCTTTTTTCTTCTTATCCACCTTTTCTCATCCCCATATCCCTCTATCTTTTCTCAACATATAATCTGTTGTCCCTTGAGTTCTTTTATTTTTTTCTGCTCATGTCACCTTTCTTGGAAACTTGTCCTCTAAATCTTGCTTGCATGTAAAATGGGAATTAAAAAATGAGCTGACTTATCCAGCCTGTCCCATCCAGACGTGCGATTTACCTTTTGAAAAATCTCCTCTGACCCCACTCAAGTGAACAGCAGGAGACTGCGGTGGCTGCAGTTACTGGCTACCTTTTTATAGCTCTGCTTTCGACTGGCAGAAACTTGTACAGCTCCTTTATGCAGGTTGAGTGAATTTTTGTTCTTTGCATCTTGTTTGTTGCACTGCTGCCACCTAGTTCTTCACTCTTGTCCAGCTCAAATAGCTCTCTGCCCATCACTATGTTAAATATCTCAGTTGTAATAAAATCAAAGCTTTGTGTTGCAAAGATTTTATGTCTAACGCCTTGATTCAATTTATTGAAGTCCAACGCTTTCCCAACAAAGATTTGCTTTGATCATAATTTTGAATATTTCTGTTACCTTGAATTTTGATTCTAAAGGAAACAAGCTGAGTTATCATTAGGCTTATTAGTCCTGTCTCAATTTAAATTCCTTTGCGCAGTCGTCTCCGCCGCCAGGGCGACACTGCTGCCTCACAGCCCCAGGCACCCGGCTTCAATTTCAGCCTCGGGTCACTGTCTGTGTGGAGTTTGCACATTCTCCCGTGTCTGCGTGGGTTTCCTCCAGATGCTCTGGTTTCCTCCCACAGTCCAAAGATGTGCGGGTTAGGTTGATTGCACATGCTAAATTAACCCTAGTGTTAGGGGGATTAGCAGGGTAAATATGTGGGGTTACGGGGATAGGGCCTGGGTGGGATTGTGGTCGGTGCAGATTTGATGGGCCAAATGGCCTCCTTTTGTACTGTAGGGATTCTAAGCTTCTATGATGTACAATGTTTTGAGCAGTAACATCATTTCACTGATTAGATGGCTAGAACCAGATCCCTGACTGAGACAGCAACAGTGAACCTTTTATTTGCCAGTTCTGCAGTCCAAGCAACAAACACATTTCTAATTGATATTTTGAAAACCTGCGCTACTTCCTATTTTTTTGGTTCTTGTTCTCCATCTCGATGTCCTGAGTGGTTTTGGCCCTTTGATGTTGTGACAGATCGGTTTGACATGCTCGGTACATCCGAAGCAAAAAAGGTTACTGCTGCAGTTTTTATGCAGCCATTTGTGCAACATATTCAACTAAATGGACACGAGGTGTAAAGCCTTCATGCCTGTAAATAGAATCACTGGGTATGGTACAGTAGTAAGTTTAACTTTTATTGTGGTATATTGGCTGTTCAGCGTAGGAGGGATTTAGCACATGTTAAACCTGTGTACAATTAAATGAAATGACTGCATTTAATTCCTTTTCAGTTTTGGAGTCTTGCCCCTGGAGACTCCAAGCCCAGGTGATGGTTCCTTTTTGCCAAACTATACAAATTCTTCATCTGTAATTGATTCATCCTCTACAGGAGGCCCCACAAAGAAGGTAAGATTATATGAAAAAACATGTTTGGGTGTGATGGAGCGAAAGTTTGAAGGGCTCACAAGATTGTAGATTTGAAGTTGATTATGTTACAAGGGAGCCTTGCATTGACAGTAGCACTTTTCTGTTGTTGTCTCCTTTTCTACCCTAAAGTCTGTAGCACGAATAACTCAAGGTGGAACCAAGGCAGTCTTTACGCAAAGTGGAAACAGCCGAGATGTAACTCCAACTCCACTGACTCAGACACAGACTTCAGGTCCACAGACCAGGTAGCAGTCCAGCACCATTTCCTGTCTTGACAATAGCAAATTGATGGAGTTGAGGTATAAGTCACCCATGATCTAATAGAATTGTGGAAGAGGCTCAACGGGCTGAAGTTGAGGCCAAAATGCGTGATTTCAAGAAGGAATTAGATATAGCTCTTGGGGCTAAACTGATCAAGGGATATGGGGGAGAAGATGGGATCAGGGTACTGAATTTTATCATCCATAATCAGAGTGAACGGCGGTGCAGGCTTGAAGGCCTCAATGGCCTACTCTTGCTTCTAATAGCCTCTGACTGCCTCGATGTAAGATTAAACAAAGTGCAGCACGTACAGAAGTGGAAAAATTGGACCATGCTAATCTTAATGTTTTGACTTTAAGCCATTCCAGTACTTGAACAAAGATTTGTAATTAACTTTTACGGTATTCAAGTGCCACCATCATTGGAATCAGACACATTGCATTCAGATCTTAGCCAGGCCATGGGCAAACAGACAATGACAGCACAGAAGGCTTGAGGAACGTGAGAAAATCCTGGACGTTTCCTTCATCACTTTGAATGGGAAGACGTTATTGTACAGGGATTTTCATGGTTAACCACTTGCAATCTTTTTTTATTAACAGTTCTCTTGTATGTATTACAATTAATGTTTCCCTGAAGTGTGGGCTGCACAGGAGGTTGCATACAAATTGAATGACTAAGCTTCATAACCCCAAACCTGTGGTATCCAGGCTGTCGTGTGGATCATTCAGTGCTAAAACTAAGTGTCGATTTACTGTGCTGCACCTGTGTGATGAATTATCCAATTTGTTAGGCCAATGAGGTTTGTGACCTTTCGTTGGTGTTTGCCTTTCTGGACTATTTGGCTCCAGGATGACTTCAGGACCAGAGCTGCTGAATGAAAAGCACTCCCAGATTTCAAGGCTGGTAATCAAATGCTTCAATGCTGGGTCAAGTGAATCCAGAGCACACTCACCTGAAGCTCAATCTCTCCTGGGCTTCTGGTGGGTCTCGCCCAGCCCTTATCCTCTCTCCCTGCCCCGTTCTCTCCTTGCGTGTTCAGATTGTAAGAAAGCCAATGAAAATGGTCAGATAAATGCATGCTCCTGGCCTGGAGTGAAAAGAATGAATGAATTTCACCTCCAGGCCAGGTTTATGATGCCGATTGGGTCATTTATTACATAGATTGAGCATGGCAGATCAATGCAACTTTAACATCGACCGAGTCACACCCAACAGCCTGGCACACAGGTTAAATGATGCTGCTTGTGTTTATGACATTCAGCAAGCTGTATGTAACCTCCTCCTGGAAGTTTGTGTTTATGTCTGGGAAAGGAGACTAAATGTCCAAGTGTGAGGAGGAGAAGAAGAATGGAGCCGAACAGGGAAGGTTAGAATGGGATTTTTGAGGCGTGGGAGAAAACAACCTATATGTGGAGAATTAGAATAGAACATGTGTAAGTGAATGTTGACCAGAACGTGATAAAGAGAGGGAGTCGGGGGGAGAATAGGAGGGTGTGGATGGGCTGTGGTGAATAGATGTAGTGGGAGAAGAGCAATGTTTTCTTTCTCGGGTACGGAGGATTCTGGATGTAGCACATGTTCAAATAAACAAGCTGCTCACACTATTTACAGTTTAATGACATAGGAAAGGTAACTGTTTGTGGGTGAGAAAGTGCTGCTCAGGAGTTTGTAGCCTGCTTTGTAATTAGGAATTTGTACGATACCCAACCGTTGCCCATTTGCTTTCGAGGATGGAGCATATGTCGGGCTCTGGGGCTGGTCTGAATTTGCAAGGATGTTCTCCTTCGCATGAGATTTGACCTTGGCTGAAACACTGAGCAATTGTGAAGACTGCCAGACTTAACTGTGCTTTCTCTTTCCTGATCTTGTTCAGTGCAGCACAGGTACTATTTCCAACCAGTACAGTCCCCACCAATGCACCTGGCAATGCACCACCCCGGAGAAGTTCCAGACTATTTACAAGCGCCAGTTCGACTACCAAGGTAATTAGCACTAATACCAGGTGTTTACTTCAGATTGTGCAAACCATTGCACAGGTTCCTTTTGTTGGCAGTATTCTGGTTTAATGATTTAAATGTAAAAATCAAGGTACTGCAGATACTAAAAATCTAAAATAGAAATAGACACTGCTATAAAATACTTCGCTCATCAGGCAGCATCTGGACATAGGTAGTGATTGGGCTATCTTTTATGTCTTTTTTAACTAAACTGTGTTTTGGGCATCACTTATGGCAATGCATTCTATGTTCTCATTCTCTGTGTATAATTAAGTACATCCTCATTATCTGCCAGCTTTCTCTGATCCTGCATCCTTACCATTTGTTACCAACTCATCAACCAGTGGCAACAATCTGAAAAAAAATCCTTCTTAAAACCTCTATGACCCTGTTAAGACTTTAAATGATAAAGCTTTTTAAAATGCCTTTATTAACTGTAATGTCTAAATATAATCCTTCGTTACCAACATTCCAGTGGACCTTTTCTGTATTCTTACCATGGTTCTAATATTCTTTCTCTCATGAGGTGTCCAAAACTGAATGGAGTCCTCCAGCCATCCATTGTTTTGTACATAGGAATATATGACTTAAGAGCAGTCGTAGGCCATTTGGTCCTTTGAACCTGATAGTGCATTCGATAACTCCATTGCAGCTCTGATGGGTAGTCTCTTGACTCCCTTGTCTATCAAATGTGTGAACTTGAGGCTGAATTAGGCAATGACCTAGCCTGCACTGCTTTTTGTGGAAAATAATTCCCCACACCAATGATGCTTTGAGAGAAAAAAGATTTTCCTCATTTCTGTCTTAAAAGGGAGATCTCTTCAATATGTCCCCTCGTTTTTGTCTCCCACATTTTCCCATTACCCACTTGTGAAGTTCCCTCAGGATCTGACGTGTGTCAGTAAAGTCACCTCTCTTTCTTCTAAACTCTAATGGGTATAGGCCCAATCTGTTAAACTTTCCTTGATAAAATCCCTTCATCCCAGGAATTCAGTGTCAATGTTTAGAGCATCTTTACATAGAACCCAGAATCTTATTTGTTGTTTTGTGGTCTTTTTCTAACTGCATCTGACTGCACCCCTAGATTTTCTCTTTCTCAACTCTGTTATGGTTACTACTGTTCAGATAATCCACCTTTATTGCTATTGAACAGTTGTGGTCCTTTTGCACAGAAAGTGAGACAACTCTATCTGCAGTTGTCTGTGACCATTTTCAAAAGTAGGCTCACCCATCAGTAGACGAAGTTCAAGTGCACAGAATCTTCCCCTCTACTCTCTCGCAAATCATCTTCATAGTATTTTCTGTAACTCCAGGGTAACTTGTATACTTGGCAGTAATCATTTAGATCAGTCTTTAGTGGTAACAACTCATCTGACTTCCTTACTCTTGAAGATACTGGGAAATTTATTTGTTTAATGTTTAGTATTTGCAGCTGTTCTTCACATCTTTTACTGTGACTGTCCATAACATGTAAGGCCCCAAGATGTGCTGGAGAATCTATGTCGGAGGTTCCCTGTTAAGATTTGCCCTGTAGTGTAAGCTTTTCCTGGGTAATTGCCTTCAACTGGAAACCATCCGAAAATGAACCCCTCCCCTCCCCACCCCAAGTCTAAAGATGTGCGGGCAGGTGGATTGGCCATGTTAAATTGCCCCTTAGTGTCAGGGGGACGAGCTATTCATCCTTTAGAAATGTCCTCAATTGACCTTTCCGTCCAACACCCACATATTTACTGCTGGTAAAGGAGCTCAGTATTCCTCTCCTGATGGAGTACAATTCCCTGCTACTTCCTGCATGTATGCTTAACTCTGGATCCAGCCATTACTGACTCTGATACTAATGACACTTTAACTACTAGTACCACGTATACTCGTGTAGAAATTGAGACTTTTTGAGACCTGTCCTTTTAGGTCAAAGGCCATGGCTTAACTTTTATACAGGTCATAGAAGTTCTACAGTGCAGAAAGAGGCCATTTGGCCCTTCGTGTCTGCACCGACTCTCCATCAGCGCATCTTAGCCAGGCCCACTTCCCGCCCTAGCCCTGTAACCCCATGTATTTACTCCGTTAATTCCCCTGGACAGTAGAGGGCAATTTATCATAGAATCACTACAGTGCAGAAGGAGTCTATTTGGCCCATCGAGCCAAGACCGACGACAACCCCACCCAGGCCCTATCCCTGTAAACCCACGTATTTATCCCACTGGCCCCCTGACACAATGGGGCAATTTAGTATGGCCAATCAACCTAACCTGCACACCTTTGGTTTAAAAGTACATTTTGCATCTCGCACCCATCTTTTCCTCGGCCATTGTGTATGAAAAACTCAGATATTCTGCATGCAGGCCTGGTTTTAACAGCCTGTATGTATCACGATAACAGGGAAATAAAACTTTTTTTCATGGTGTATTTTAATTTTTGTCATAATCAAGTAGAAAGCACTAATATTGGTTCTTTGGCAAAATGTTCTCTGCATAAACCTCTCCCCAACTGGTTTTGAAATCATTTTTAATGGCCAAACCACATAACCTGCACATTTTAGGACTGTGGGAGGAAGCCAGAGCACTTGGAGGAAACTCGCGCAGACATGGGGAGAACATGCAAACTCCACACAGTCACCCAAGGCTGGAATTAAACCCAGGCCCCTAATATGGTGAGGCAGCATTGCTAACCACTGTGCCACCCCATGTTTTTGAATTGACATGTATGACTTGGGGCCCAAATGAAATTCAGAAAAGGCAGTCACAATGGAATAAAGTGAGAGCAAACACTTGATTGTTTCTTTGGAACAACGTGGGGCGGCACGGTAGCACAGTGGTTAGCGCTGCTGCTTTACAGCTCCAGGGACCTGGGTTCGATTCCCGGCTCGGGTCACTGTCTGTGTGGAGTTTGCACATTCTCCTCGTGTCTGTATGGGTTTTCTCCGGGTGCTCCGGTTTCCTCCCACAGTCCAAAGATGTGCGGGTTAGGTTGATTGGCCGTGCTAAAATTGCCCCTTAGTGTCCTGAGATGCGTAGGTTCGAGGGGTTAGTGGGTAAATATGTAGGGATATGGGGGTAGGGCCTGGGTGGGATTGTGGTCAGTGCAGATTCGATGGGCCAAATGGCCTCTTTCTGCACTGTAGGGTTTCTATGACTTCTATGATTAAAATCAGAATTTCACTTTTGCATTGAAATTGAATCAATAAACTCTCCAGCATTATACTTTGATTCTGAAATTTTTGGGTTGGCCATGAAAAGTTGGGGTCAACTTTTAGCTGATATATATGAGAAATTATATTTTCGGCTGAAATTCATGTGGTCAACTTGCACGAGATTGACTTTTACTCAAGTATATACTATAATTGTTACTTGCATGCTTATTCTAACATTTAGATTCACAATATATTTTTAATTTAATATTGTCACATGTATTGGGATACAGTGAAAAGTATTGTTTTTTGCACAGACAAAGCATGCAGTTCATAGAGTACATAGGGGAGATGGGAAGGAGAGGGTGTGGAATGTAGTGTTATAGTCATACATAGGGTGTAGAGAAAGATCAAGTTAATATAAGGTAGATCCATTCAACCTTGTGTAAAGGCTGAACTCACTTTCTTCCTTCGGTATCTCATGTGATTGTACCCCTGTCATATAAAGTCAACCACTCGCACCTTGATCTGTGGTTTATAACAAAGACGCTCAACATTTATCTTTGCATTTTAGGACCTGCCCTAGGGCAGGTCACACTTGAGTTATGCAGGTGAGATTTATGAGCCATGTTTGAAGGGTGAGTAGCAGTTTCCCATTGGATTTGAGAAGGCATTTATCTTGGAAAAATCTTGGTTGGATTGCAACTGTTGTCCAAACCTGTGTTTTAACCTAGAACCATAGAACCATAGAAAATTACAGCTCAGAAACAGGCCTTTTGGCCCTTCTTGTCTGCCGAACCATTTTATGCCTAGTCCCACTGACTTGCACTTGGACCATATCCCTCCACACCCCTCTCATCCATGAACCCGTCCAAGTTTTTCTTAAATGTTAAAAGCATTTACCACTTTATCCGGCAGCTCATTCCACACTCCCACCACTCTCTGCGTGAAGAAGCCCCCCCTAATATTCCCTTTAAACTTTTCTCCTTTCACCCTTAACCCATGCCCTCTGTTTTTTTTCTCCCCTAGCCTCAGCGGAAAAAGCCTGCTTGCATTCACTCTATCTATACCCATCAAAATCTTATACACCTCTATCAAATCTCCCCTCAATCTTCTACGCTCCAGGGAATAAAGTCCCAACCTATTCAATCTCTCTCTGTAACTCAGCTTCTCAAGTCCCAGCAACATCCTTGTGAACCTTCTCTGCACTCTTTTAATCTTATTTACATCCTTCCTGTAACTAGGTGACCAAAACTGTACACAATACTCCAAATTCGGCCTCACCAATGCCTTATATAACCTTACCATAACACTCCAACTTTTATACTCGATACTCCGATTTATAAAGGCTAATGTACCAAAGGCACTCTTTACGACCCTATCCACCTGTGATGTCACTTTTAGGGAACTCTGAACCTGTATTCCCAGATCCCTCTGTTCAACTGCACTCTTCAGAGTCCTACCATTTACCCTGTACGTTCTTCTTTGGTTTGTCCTTCCAAAGTGCAATATCTCACACTTGTCTGCGTTAAATTCCATTTGCCATTTTTCAGCCCATTTTTCTAGTTGGTCCAAATCCCTCTGCAAGCTTTGAAAACCTTCCTCACTGTCCACTACACCTCCAATCTTTGTATCATCAGCAAACTTGCTGATCCAATTTACCACATTATCATCCAGATCATTGATATAGATGACAAACAAGAATGGACCCAACACCGATCCCTGTGGCACACCACTAGTCACAGGCCTCCACTCAGAGAAGCAATCCTCCACAACCACTCTCTGGCTTCTTCCATTGAGCCAGTGTCTTATCCAATTTACTACCTCCCCATGTATACCCAGCGACTGAACCTTCCTAACTAACCTCCCATGAGGGACCTTGTCAAAGGCCTTGCTGAAATCCAGGTAGACAACATCCACTGCCTTCCCTTCATCCACTTTCCTGGTAACCTCCTCGAAAAACTCTAATAGATTGGTCAAACATGACC
Source organism: Mustelus asterias (assembly GCF_964213995.1). Classification (NCBI taxonomy): domain Eukaryota; kingdom Metazoa; phylum Chordata; class Chondrichthyes; order Carcharhiniformes; family Triakidae; genus Mustelus; species Mustelus asterias. The sequence goes on along the minus strand of NC_135811.1, from coordinate 69,161,471 downwards.
TACCACGCACAAAGCCATGTTGACTCTCCCTAATAAGTCCCTGTCTATCCAAATATTTGTAGATCCTATCCCTTATCACACCTTCCAATAACTTGCCCACCACCGACGTCAAACTTACTGGCCGATAATTTCCCGGATTTCTTTTGGAACCTTTTTTAAACAACGGAACAACATGAGCCACCCTCCAATCATCCGGCACCTCCCCCGTGAATACTGACATTTTAAATATGTCTGCCAGGGCCCCTGCAAGTTCAACACTAGCTTCCCTCAAGGTCCGTGGGAATACCCTGTCCGGTCCTGGGGATTTATCCACTCTGATTTGCCTCAAGACAGCAAGCACCTCCTCCCCTTTAATCTGTAACGGTTCCATGGCCTCCCTACCAGTTTGCCCTATTTCCGTAGACTCCATGCCCGTTTCCTCAGTAAATACGGATGCAAAAAACCCATTTAGTATCTCCCCCACCTCTTTTGGTTCCATACACAGTGTACCACTCTGGTCTTCAAGAGGACCAATTTTATCCCTCACTATCCTTTTGCTCCTAACATACCTATAGAAGCTCTTTGGATTTTCCTTCACTCTGTCTACCTCTGTAACAAATAAAGACACAAAGGCTTTGATATGTAAACTCAATTTCCTTTATTCTGTAGCTACTTAAACAGCAGTAAATAGTTGCAATGCTTAAACCAAATGCTCACTATCTGTTCCTTAACTTAATGTTGATTTCCACTTGCGATTAAAACCTGGCCAGGAGTTTGTTGAACATGGAATCAGACCTTTGTTCTTTTTTTCCAGATGTTGTCTCTCTTTGAGCTTAGTTCCTGGGTTCTTCACACTGCCTTTCTGAACAAGCTCTTTGTGTTCGCAGAGTTAAAACTCCAAACGTTCCTTGGTAATCAGCCAATGAATTGATCAGAACTGCAATTGCATCATTGGATTAGGCGATAGGTCATTCGTCACTCCAGACCTCATTTCTCCAGGCCTCCTAAGTGCATATTGTTTACATTCCAATGCCCAGCTAAGGAACACTGGTTCCCAAAAATCTGTATATATCATTTCCCTGCCAAGGACAAACTGTTGCATCCAGCACCTTCTGTCCTTTGTCAAATTCCAGGTCACTGGCCACAAGGAAATCCAGCATAGTGAAAAAAAACAATTTGAACCCAAAAATCAGGTTTGCTTAGAGTCATAGAGGTTTACAGCCCAACTTGTCTATGCCGCCCTTTTTTTTTAAACCCCTAAGCTAATCCCAATTGCCCGCATTTGGCCCATATCCTTCTACACCCATCGTACCCATGTAACTATCTAAATGCTTTTTAAAAGACAAAATTGTACCCGCCTCTACTATTACCTCTGGCAGCTTGATCCAGACATTCACCACCCTCTGTGTGAAAAAATTGCCCCTCTGGACATTTTTGTATCTCTCCCCTCTCACCGTAAACCTATGCCCTCTAGTTTTAGACTCCTCTACCTTTGGGAAAAGATATTGACTATCTAGCTGATCTGTGCCCCTCATTATTTTATAGACCTCTATAAGATCACCCCTCAGCCTCCTACGTCCAGAAAAAAAAGTCCCAGTCTATCCAGCCTCTCCTTATAATTCAAACCATCAAGTCCCAGTAGCATCCTAGTAAATCTTTTCTGCTTCTTTCTAGTTTAATAATATCCTTTCTATAACAGGGTGACCAGAATTGTACACAGTATTCCAAGTGTGGCCTTAGCAATGTCTTGTACAACTTCAACAAGGTGTTCCAACTCCTGTATTCAATGTTCTGACCAATGAAACCAAGCATACCGAATGTCGTCTTCACCACTCTGTCCACCTGTGACTCCACTTTCAAGGAGCTATGAACTTGTACCCCTAGATCTCTTTGTTCTGTAACTCTCCCCAACGTCCTACCATTAACTGAGTAAGTCATTGTTTGATTGAAGATCTTAGAACATAGAACAGTACAACACAATACAGGCCCTTCGGCCCTCGAGGTTGTGCCGAGCTTTGTCCGAAACCACGATCAAACTATCCCACTCCCTATCATTCTGGTGTGCTCCATGTGCCTATCCAATAACAGCTTGAAAGTTCCTAAAGTGTCCGACTTCACTATCACAGCAGGCAGTCCATTCCACACCCCAACCACTCTCTGCGTAAAGGACCTACCTTGGACATCCCTCCTACATCTCCCACCATGAACCCTACAGTTATGCCCCCTCGTAACAGCTACATTCACCCGAGGAAATAGTCTCTGAACGTCCACTCTATCTATCCCCCTTATCATCTTATAAATCTCTATTAAGTCGCCTCTCATCCTCCTGCGCTCTAAAGAGAAAAGCCCTAGCTCCCTCAAACTTTCCTCATAAGACCTACCCACCAAACCAGGCAGCATCCTGCTAAATCTCCTCTGCACTCTCTCCAAAGGTTCCACATCCTTCTTATAGTGAGGTGACCAGAACTGCACACAATATTCCAAATGTGGTCTCACCAAGGTCCTGTACAGTTGCAGCATAACTCCACGGCCCTTAAACTCCAACCCCCTGTTAATAAACGCTAACACACTATAGGTCTTCTTCACGGCTCTATCCACTTGAGTGGCAACCTTCAGAGATCTGTGGATATGAACCCCAAGATCTCTCTGTTCCTCCACATTCCTCCGAACCCTGCCGTTGACCCTGTAATCCGCATTCAAAATATCTTTCAGCATATTAAAAGTTCAAACTCCATTCAGTCACACAACCAAAATTACAGAGCCTTTCAATCCCTTTGTGATGACGTCATGGAGGAAATGGCGCATACACCCCCACTGGATGTCAACTCAATATTCAGAACCAGGATTTTGGTGCTCATTTGCCGGGACTGGCATGACAACCTTTGTGCCTCTGAGGCGGAAATATCACCTGTGAGCCAGTGAAATCAATAATTATACCTGAAAATTCTAAAGCTCTTTCAAGGGAATCATTTTTTCAAGTAAACCTTGTGTGAAAGCCGTTTAATCCCTTGTATTAGTACTTGTTTGGGTGCAGCTTGATTGAATTTTGCTGGATGTTATTAAGCTGTTGTTGAGCAGTTACACTTGGGTGGTGTAGAAATGCTTGTGCTCGTTCATCTTGTAATGTTCTTCAGCTGCCTATGTGTGCTAAGCTTTGTGTTTGTTTTCAAATAGGAGAACAGTAAAAAGCTGAAGATGAAGTTTCCACCTAAAATTCCAAACAGGAAGCCAAAAAACAAAACTAGTAAAGGAGGCATAACACAACCAAACCTCAATGACAGTTTAGAGATTAGCAAACTGGATTCTTCAGTCATCTCTGAAGGCAAAGTCTCCTCAGTAACACCTCAAGTACAGGCCTTTAATATACAAAAAGCAGCTGCAGGTGAGTTCCTGTCCTGGGGAATAACCTTTGAAAGGGTGGGCTCAGTCTGTTCACAGACTTCAAAGCACATGTAATGAATGCAGTGATTATCTGTGACCGTGTCTTATTTGGATATTGTGGTAGATTTTTAATCATTTAACTTGGGTTCATATCTGTGTGACCTTGTACAAGGTGGATGCAGATGACTGAGGTGGTTTGATTTATCCGGGACAAGACCTTGCTCTTTCCCCTTTCCTCAATCAGCATGTCATTTAATTTAAAATGAGTCAAGATTTTTACCCTTTTACCCTTCTTTCTGCCCTTTTTCACATTTTCTGATTTCTTAGTTTTGGAGTGTTCTATGAAGGTTGGATACTGTCTGAGATGACTTTACATTGATCACTAAATCTATGGGTATAGATAGCAGGAAATGTGTCGATGTTTTATCACAGCTGTGCTCAATCCTGGCTTTGCTCGAATATTCTCACCCCTTGCAACAAGGCTTATTGATGAGCAGGAATCCAGATTGGTTTAGTTATCTTCTCCAACATCTTTCCTGAGAGACCTGGAGCAGCGAGCAACTGTACCTTTATTAGCTGACACTCAATCATAAAATAAATACCAACTCAATCATACCTTGCCTATTGAGGGAAAAACCCTGCATTTGAGCATTATCGGACTGAACTTTAAATAGTTCCAATATTTTTGATCCACTATCCTCCTGACAAAAGTTGCTCCTATTAATCGCTTTGTATGAAATCATAGAAACCCTACAGTGCAGAAGGAGGCCATTCGGCCCATCGAGTCTGCACCGACCACAATTCCACCCAGGCCTGACCCGCACATATTTACCCGCTAATCCCTCTAATCTACGCATCCCAGGACTCTAAGGGGCAATTTTTTAACCTGGCCAATCAACCTAACCTGCACATCTTTGGACTGTGGGAGGAAACCGGAGCACCCGGAGGAAACCCACGCAGACACGAGAATGTGCAAACTCCTTCCAATGAGATTGTTCTTGCTGTTGGACGGGAACTTTCCCGATTGTTACTTGTCTCCTTTTTCTAGTGCCTTTATACTGTGAAGTAATAATCTTGATAAAATGCTATCTAGGTATTTATTTCCTTGTGTATATAACTCTGTCAGGCCTCTCCTCAATCACCCACCTTTTGAAAGCTGAAGCCCTCCAGATTGCTGCAGTGTTTTTTTTATTCATTCATGGGACATGGGCGTCGCTGGCTGCCCAGCATTTATTGCGCATCCCTAGTTGCCTTGGATGGCAGTTGACACTTGGCAGTTAAAGGTCAACCATATTGCTGTGGCTCTGGAGTCACATGTAGGCCAAACCAAGTAAGTTTGGCAGATTTCCTCCCCTAAAGGACATTAATGAATCAAATGGGTTTTTCCGATAATGGTTTCAGGTCATCAGTGGATTCTTAATTACAGATTTTAAAAATTGAATTCAAATTCCACCATCTAGTTAGCACTGCTGCCTCATGCGCCAGGGACCCGGTTCGATTCTGGCTTTGGGTGTCTGTCTGTGTGGAGCTTGCATGTTCTCCTTGTGTCTGCATATGTTTCCTCCGGGTGCTCTGGTTTGGTCCCACAGTCTAAAGATGTGCAGGTTAGGTGGAGTAGCCACAGTAAATGCGTGTAATTACAGGGATAGGGTAGGGATTAAGCCTGGGTAAGATGTTCTTCCGAGAGTCGGTAAGGGACTCAATGGGCTGAATGGCCTCCTTCTGTATTGTAGGGTTTCTATAGTTTTAACAGAGGCTGAGGAATGAGATTTGCAAAATTATGTAAGCCTTGGGAAAGAAGAAAAGGGCTTCCATTAATGTAGTGTATTTCACCATCTTTGAACATCATAGAGTGTTTGTCAGTTAAAAAGAATTCTGGAATCTACTCTCAGCTGGAAGGAAACAAGCCAGCCAATATGCGCGCAGCAAAGAACCATACAATAACAGTACCAGGTAATATTTTGATGTTGCTTGAGAGGTAAATGTTGACCAGGACTGGGTAGATTTCACTGGTTTTCTTAAGATTGTGTTGTGAGGCAATTGAGACAGATGTTGTTGAGCTAATTAGCTTAGTTCTTTGAACAGTTTTCAGTTTGTTTAATCAATACTGCTGCATATCCTTTCTTTTGATAGAATAGTTACAGCACAGAAGGGCGTTGTTTGACTTGTCATGTCTGTGCCAGCTCTCTGCAAGAGCAATTCAGCCGGTCCCATTCCCCATGTTTCCCCTGTAGCCTTTCAAATCTTTTCTATTTCAATAATTATCCAATTCTCCTTGGAAGGCCTCGATTGAATCTGTCTCCATCACATTTTCAGACAGTACATTCCAGATCCAAGCCTGTCATCATAGAAAAACCTTTTCATTGTGTTGCTTATGGTTACCATGGGAACCGATGCAGGAAGTCAGAGACAAGTAAAGTGGGGACAGAAACAAAAGGCAGTAAGGGGAAAAGTGGAAGGCAGAGAAACCAAAGACAAAATCAAAAAGGGCCACATTACATCATAATTCTAAGAGGGCAATAAATCCCAAAAAACAAGAAGCCTGAAAGCTCTGTGTCTCAGTGTGAGGAGCATTTGTAATAAGGTGGATGAATTAACTGAGTAGTCATTAATGGATATGATGTAATTGGGATCACAGAGACCTGGCTCCAGAGTGATCATGGACGGGAACTCAACCTCCAGGGGTGTTCAATATTCAGGAAAAATAGATGGCAAGGAAACGGGGGTGGGATCGCATTGCTGGTTAAGGAGGAGATTAACACAATGGTAAGGAAGGACATTCGCCTAAATGTGAAATCTGTATGGTTGGAGCTATAGAACACCGAAGGACAAAAAAATGTTAGTGGCAGTTATGTGCAGACCACCAAACAGCAATAGTAAGGTTGGGAATGGTATCAAACAGGAAATTAGAGATGCTTACAGTTATTATGGGTGAGTTCAATTTTCATATTGATTGCTATCTGTTTGGTGAGCCCAATGCAATGGAAGAGAATTTCCTGAAATGTATAAAGAATGGTTTCCTCGACTAATATGTCGAGGAACCAACAGGAAAGCAGGCCATCCTAGACTGGGTAATGTGTAATGAGAGAAGATTAATTAGCAACTTTGTGGTGCGAGATCCTTTGGGGAAGAGTGACCATAATATGGTAGACTTCTTCATTAAGATGGAGAGACATAGGTAAGTCTGAGACTTGGGTCCTGAGCACAAGGAAAGTTAACTTTGATGGTATGAGACGTGCATTGACTAGGATAAGATGGCAAAGGATAGAACATATCGAACATAGAACAGTACAGCACAGAACAGGCCCTTCGGCCCACGATGTTGTGCCGAGCTTTATCTGAAACCAAGATCAAGCTATCCCACTCCCTATCATCCTGGTGTGCTCCATGTGCCTATCCATTAACCGCTTAAATGTTCCTAAAGTGTCTGACTCCACTATCACTGCAGGCAGTCCATTCCACACCCCAACCACTCTCTGCGTAAAGAACTACCTCTGATATCCTTCCTATATCTCCCACCATGAACCCTATAGTTATGTCCCCTTGTAATAGCTCCATCCTTCTCAGAAGCCTTTTGAAAGTCCAGGTCCACAACATCCACTGGTTCCCCTTTGTCCGTTAGCCTGATGTCTGTTGTGGGGAAGATGCTGGAGTCAAGTATTAAAGATGAGCATTTGGAAAGCGGTGACAGGATCAGTCCAAGTCAGTATGGATTGACGAAAGGGAAATCATGCTTGAATTTTTTGAGGATGTGACCAGTAGAGTGGACAAGGGGGAACCAGTGGATGTTGTGGACCTGGACTTCCAAAAGGCTTCTGAGAAGGTCCCACGCGAGAGATTAGTGAGCAAAATCCAAGGTCATGGTATTGGAGGTAATGTATTAACGTGGATAGAGAACTGGTTGGCAGACAGGAAGCAGAGAATGGGAATAAACGGGTCCTTTTCAGAGTGGCAGGCAGTGACTAGTGGGGTACCACAGGGTTCAGTGCTGGGATCCCAGCTATTCACAATTTCCATGAATGATTTGGACGAAGAATTGAATGCAATATCCCCAAATTTGCAGGTGGCACTAAGCTGGGTGGCAGTGTGTGCTGTGAGGAGGATGCCAAGAGGCTGCAGGGTGACTTGGAAGGCTGGCTAAGTGGGCAAATACTTGGCGAAAGCAATATAATGTGGATAAATGTGAGGTTATCCACTTTGACAATAACAGGAAGGAAGAGTATTATCTGAATGGTGGTAGTTTAGGAAAAGAGGAAGTGTAACATGACCTGGGTGTCATAGTGGAACAGTCGCTGAAAGTTGGCATGCAGGTACAGCAGGCGGTGAGGAAAGCTAATCCATGCTGGTCTTCATAGCAGGAAGATTTGAGTATCGGAGTAAAGATGTCTTGCTGCAGTTATACAGTGAGTCAACCTGAGGCAGGAGCAGTGTTCCGAAAGCTCATGATTCCAAATAAACCTGGTGTTGTGAGACTTCTTGGTGAAGCCACACCTTGAGTATTGTGTGCAGTTTTGGTTTCCTCGTCTGAGGAAGGACATTCTTTCTCTTGAGAGAGTCCAGCAAAGGTTCACCAGACTGATTCCTGGAATAGCAGGACTGACATATGAAGAGAGACTGATTGACTGGGCTTGTACACTGGAATTTAGAAGAATGAGAGGGGATCTCACAGAAACATATAGCCACCTCACTAATATGCCCTTTTGCTTTCAGAGATCTATGGACAAAGACGCTAAGGTCCTTTTTTCCACAGGTTCCCTTTGTCCTACCATTCATTGAATACTTTCTTGTCAAATTATTCTTTTCAAAGTGTTTCATCTCTCACTTTTCAAGGTTAAATTCCATCTGCCACTTATTTGCCCATTTGACCATTCGTCTATGTCTTCCTATAGCCCAAGACACTCAGCCTCTCTGTTAACCACCTGGCCAATCTTTGTGTCATCTGCAAACTTGCTAATCCTACACCCCACATAGTCTTCAATGCCATTTATATAAATGACGAATAATAGGGGGTCCAACACAGATCCCTGTGGTAAGCCATTGGACACTGGCTTCCAGTCACTAACGCAGCTTCTGTCATCACCCTCTGTCTCCTACAACTGAGCCAATTTTGAATCCACTTTATCGAATTACCCTGTACCTCATGTGCTTTTGCCTTTTTTATAAGTCTCCCATGTGGGACCTTGACAAAGCCTGCTGAAATCCATATAAGCTACATTGACTGCACTACCCTCATTTATACACCTGATCATCTCCTCAAAAACTTCAATCAAATTTGTTAGGCAGGACCTCCCTCTAACCAAGCCATGCTGACTATCCCTGATCAGGTTTTGCCTCTCCAAGTGGAGGTAGATGCTCTCCTTCAGATGTTTCTCCAATAGTTTCCCTACCACTGATGTGAGACTCAGTGGTTTGTAGTTCCCCGGTTTATCTCTACAACCTTCCTTAAATAGTGGGACCACATTAGCTGTTCTCCAGTCCCTCTGGCACCTCTCCTGTGATGTGGCGATGCCGACGTTGGACTGGGGTAAACACAGTAAGAAGTTTAACAACACTAGGTTAAAGTCCAACAGGTTTATTTGGTAGCAAAAGCCATAAGCTTTTGGAGCCTTAAGCTCCTTCTTCAGGTGAGTGGGAATTCTGTTCACAAACAGGGCATATAAAGACACAGACTCAATTTACAGAATAATGGTTGGAATGCGAATACTTACAGCTAATCAAGTCTTAAAGGTGCAAACAATGTGAATGGAGAGAACATTAAGACAGGTTGAAGAGATGTGTATTGTCTCCAGACAGGACAGCCAGTGAGACTCTGCAAGTCCAGGCAAGGTGTGGGGATTACAGATAGTGTGACATAAACCCAATATCCCGGTTGAGGCCGTCCTCATGTGTGCGGAACTTGGCTATCAGTTTCTGCTCAGCGACTCTGCGCCGTCGTGTGTCGCGAAGGCCGCCTTGGAGAACGCTTACCTGAAGATCAGAGGCCGAATGCCCGTGACCGCTGAAGTGCACCCCAACAGGCAGAGAACAGTCTTGCCTGGTGATTGTCAAGCGGTGTTCATTCGTCTGTTGTCGCAGCGTCTGCATGGTTTCCCCAATGTACCATGCCTCGGGACATCCTTTCCTGCAGCGTATCAGGTCGACAACATTGGCCGAGTTGCAAGTGTATGTACTGTGTACCTGGTGGATGGTGTTCTCATGTGAGATGATGGCATCTGTGTCGATGATCCGGCGCGTCTTGCAGAGGTTGCTGTGGCAGGATTGTGTGGTGCCTCCAGGAGAACAGTGACCACGACACCACACAACCCTGCCACAGCAACCTCTGCAAGACGTGTCGGATCATCTCACGTGAGAACACCATCCACCAGGTACATGGTACATACACTTGCAACTCGGCCAACTTGTCTGCCTGATACGCTGCAGGAAAGGATGTCCCAAGGCATGGTACATTGGGGAAACCATGCAGACGCTGCGACAACGGATGAATGAACACCGCTTGACAATCACCAGGCAGGACTGTTCTCTTCCTGTTGGGGAACACTTCAGCGGTCACGGGCATTCGGCCTCTGATCTTCGGGTAAGCGTTCTCCAAGGCGGCCTTCACGACACACGACGGCGCAGAGTTGCTGAGCAGAAACTGATAGCCAAGTTCCGCACACATGAGGACGGCCTCAACCGGGATATTGGGTTCATGTCACACTATCTGTAATCCCCACACCTTGCCTAGACTTGCAGAGTCTCACTGGCTGTCCTGTCTGGAGACAATACACATTTCTTTAACCTGTCTTAATGCTCTCTCCACTCACATTGTTTGCACCTTTAAGACTTGATTAGCTGTAAGTATTCGCATTCCAACCATTATTCTGTAAATTGAGTTTGTGTCTTTATATGCCCTGTTTGTGAACAGAATTCCCACTCACCTGAAGAAGGAGCTTAAGGCTCTGAAAGCTTGTGGCCTTTGCTACCAAATAAACCTGTTGGACTTTAACCTGGTGTTGTTAAACTTCTTACTGTGTTTACCTCTCCTGTGGCCATAGAGGAATTGAAAATTTGGGTCAGAGTCCTGTAATCTCCTCCCTTGCCTCCCACAGTAGCCTGGGGGACAATTCATCTGGACCTAGAGATTTGTCCACTTTTCAGCCTGCCAGCACCTCCAATACCAATACTTCACATCCTTTCTGAAGTGTGGTGCCCAGAACTGGACACTAGTCCATTTGAGGTTAACCTAATCTCTTTGCCTTTTACTCCATATCCCTTTTATAACTGCTTTTCAGTCAGCTCTGTTGTCTTCATGGTTTGCGCCCACATACCTCCAGGCCCAACTGATCCTGGGTTGCCTTTAAAATTGTAACCTTTAATTCATATTGTCTCTCCTCATTCTTCCTACCAAAGTGAATCACTTCAAATTATTCTGCATCTGCCACTTGTCCAACCGCTCCACAAGCCTGTTTATGTCCTCATGAAGTTTATCACAATCTTCATAATACTTCCAAGATTTGTGTCATTTGCAAAGTCTTTGAAACTGTGCACTGTATATCGAGAAAAGCAGGGGCTACAACACTGGCCTTGGGGAACCCCAGTACAAACCTTCCTCTGGCCTGAAAAACAACTGTTCACAATTACTGCTTCCTGTCACACAGCCAATCTTCTATTCATGTTGCTCCTGTGCCTTTTTTTTTGCCATGGGCTGAAACTTTGTTGACATGCCTGTCATGTGGCATCTAATCAAAATGCCTTTTGGAAGTTCATGTATATCCCACAAACTCCATTATCTCTCTCGAACCTGTGGTTATCTCATTGAAAAATTCAGTCAAGTTCATTAAACACAATTTGCCTTTCAGAAATTCATGCTGTCCTCTGGCACCACCCCTGTATTGCAAAGGAATGGATGGTTTTGGTCAGTGTCACAACTTTCCCATCTTCCTTTCCTCCGTATCCTTCGGTGTATTTCATCTGATCCAGTGAGTTGTCAACTTGGTGCAGCCAGCCTATCTAATAGCACCCCTATCAATATTTAGCCCATTCAATGTCTTGACTTTCTCTCTCACTGACTTGAGTGGCAGCACCTTCCGCATTGGAGACAGATGTAAACTACTCGTTTAGTACCTCAATTATGCCTCCTACCTCCAAGATTACATTCCCTTTAAAGTCCCTGATTCGTCCCACTCATCCTTTTACCACTCTTTTATTCTTTGGATGGCTGTGTTCCTTTTATGTTAGACGTCAGTACCTTCTCGTACATCCTTCTTGCTTCTCGAATGTGTTTCTTCACTTCCCCTCTGAACCTACTGAGTCAGCCAGGTTCTTGCTTGTTATCTACCTGACATGTACTCTTTTTGTGCTCCATCTTACTCTATCTCTTTTGTTATCCAGGGAGTTCTGGCTTGAGTTGCTCCATCTTTCCCTCTCTTGGGTATATACTTTGTACCTGAATCTGTATCTCCTCTTTGAAGGCAACTCATTCTTCAGTTGCTGCTTTACCCAATCTTTGATTCCAATTTAGCTGGGCCAAATCTGTTCTCGCCCTGTTGAAGTAAGCCCTCCCTAACTGTTTTTACGCTGGATGGTTTCTTATCCTTTTCCATAGCATCGTAAAGTTTAGGTTAGCTATCATCACAGTTGCCTCAATGTTCCCCTACTGGCATGTGATCTCCTTGACTCCCCTCATTCTGCAGTAGTCCACTTTGTCATTGGACTGTAAGCATACTGATGTCAAAGGTTTCCTAACATTGCCTTGAAATTCTTGTCCCCTCTGCCCTTTACAGTGTTTCTATCCCAGTTTATATTCAAATAATTCAAGTCTCCCATTATAACAACTCTATAATTCTTGCACCTCTATGTCATTTCTTCGCAAATTTGTTCCTCCACATCTTTCCCACTAGTTAGTGACCTGTAGATGACGCCAAACAATTTAATTGTACAGTTTCTGTTTCTTATCTCTAACCAAATTGATTCTGTCCTTGACCCCTCTGGGACCTGCTCTCTCCAGCACTGAAATGCTCTCTTTATCATTACTTCCCCATTTTCTTTTTTGTTCTTCCCTAAATTTTCTGCACACCTAGTATCCAAAATTATTTTGTACCAAATCTTGCCCTTTTGAACCAAGTCTCTTATTTCCACACACATTTCTGTATGATATCTGCATCTACAGTTCATCAACTGTAGGTGCTTTGACGAACAGACTGATATTCTGCCAGGAGTTCTGCTTCTTGAAGGAGGTGTGGGGGTTGACTAGTTGTTAAACAAATAATGTTTAAACTATCCAAAAAGCAAGACTCTGGTGTTATGCCACATTGCCTGTTAATGGTTAATTGCAGCTTAACAATCTGTTTCTGTGCTTCTGGGCAGAATTCCTGTGTTTTTTGGTCAGAGACAAGGTGGTTATCAGCATCTCTTTCGATATAACACGTTTGTGATAGCTCAGGGTGTGCAGCCAGTTTGTCTGCACTGCCTCTGCTTTCATTGATTACAAGAAGTCTACAAAATGAGGCACACACTGTCCAAGGACCAGATCCCACTGGTTGGGTGAGAAATTCTTTTGTTCTTGTGACTCCTGGTGAGAGCTCCCAGAACAAATGGGTGATGCTCTGGTCATGTGACTTTTTTGGTTTAGCAGAAAGACCATTTTTTAAAAATATGGCAAAATAATAAAGCTTTGGATTTCTTTTATACCACTTGGAACCCAACAACTGTAAAATCTAATTTAGATCTTATTACATTCCCTCTTACTCTAACCCACCTAATAATTTGCTAATGTTAATTCTTGAACTGGTTGTCTCTCCCAATTCACTGAGTCCCTTGGATTTCCTCGCTGGGATCATCTCCCTGTTCTCACAGCTCTACCACGTTGGTTTAAAATCGCCCACAAGGACAGAAGACCCTACTCTATTTGGATGCAGCACGTATGACCTATATAGATCCCATCCCTCCCAAAACAGGTCCTAATGTTCCAGGGAATGAAAACCCTCCCTGCACCATTGTCCCAGTCACACATTCATCTGTTTTATCTTTCTATTTTCAAATTTGTCTGTAATCCTGAGAGAAATCTGGCGATGACTACGTTTGAGCTCTTCATTCTCACTCTAAACAATACCTGCAGGACCTTATTCTTGTTTCTACTAGGTTGTTGGTGTTAATATTGGTATGGACCATGGATACTGGTCACACTTTCACTCTCAAGAGTCCTTGTGGTTGTCCAGTGATATCCTTGGCGCCAGGGAGACAACATAACATCTTGGAGTCATGTCTGTGACTACACAAATGCCTGTCTGATCTCCCTACCGTAGAATTGCCAATACTCAGAAGGTTAGTTTATCTCCGATTCAAAACCTGTGAAAGGAGTGTTGACAACTTTGCACTCGACTACATGCATGTACTGTAAGGGGGTGGGGGAGGATAGAAAAGAGTTTTATAACTATGGGGAATAACAGTACAAGAACCACAGAAATAAATGTTGAAAGTAGTGGGAACAGGACGAGTAATGTTAAAAAGAGGAGCCTTAAGGCTTTGTGTCTTAATGCGCAGAGCATTTACAAGAAAGTGGATGAATTAATTGCGCAAATAAATCTAAATGGTATGATATAGTCAAGATTATGAAGATCTAGCTAAAGGGTGACCAGAGATGGGAACTGAACATCCAGGGATATTCAGTTTTTTAGGAAGACAAACAAAAAAGAAAGGGCGGTGGAGTTGCATTGATGGTTTAAGAGGAATTTAACGCAATAGTGAGGAAAGTTATTAGCTCCAACAATGTGGAATCTGTATGGGTAGAGCTAAGAGACGCTAAGGGACAAATGTTAGTGGGATTTATATATAAACCCCCAAACTGTAGTGTTGATATTTGTAATGACGTTAAACAGGAAATAAATGCGTGCAATGAATGAATCTCCTTAATTATGGGTGACTTTAATTTGCATATAGACTGAGCAAATCAAATTAGTCACAATACCATGGAGGAAAAATCCAGGAGTGTTTCCAGAATGGTTTTCGGACCAATATGTTGAACCAAGCGGACAGGCCAGCGAGGCTGGGTATTGTGTAATGAGAAAGGAATAATTGGCAATCTAGTTGTGGAGACCCCTTGGGGATGAGCAACCATAATCTTGATAAATTCTATCATGTTAAGTGGTTAGCACTGCTGCCTCACAGCGCCAGGGACCCGGCTTTGATTCCAGCCTTGGGTGACTGTGTGGAGTTTGCATGTTCTCCCTGGTTTTCTCCGTGTGCTCCCGTTTCCTCCCACGCTGCAAAGATGTGCAGGTTACGTTGATTAACCATGCCCTTGTCCAAAGATGTGTGGGTATATGGGGATAGGGCCTGGGTGGGATGCTTCATTGGAGAGTTGGCGCAGACTCGATGGACTGAGGGCTTCTTTGATATCTGTGATTTCTAAGATGGAGCCTGGCATAGTTGATTCTGAGGCTAGTATCATGAATTTTAAAGGAGACTACGATGGTAGGAGATGCAAGTTAGCTATGATAGATTGGGGAATATTGCTTAAATGAGGCACGGGTTGACAATGATAGATTAGGAAACGCTACTTCAAGGGATGATGGTGGATAGATAAAAGCAAGTATTGAAAGAGTGCATGGGTGAACTGCAACAATTGTTTATTCTTGTCTGGCACAAAAGTTAGATGGGAAAGGTGGCCAAACCTTGGCCTACAAGGGAAATTAAAGATAATATTAGATCCAAGGAAAGAGGCATGCAAATTGGCCAGGAGAAACAACATCTGGGGATTGGGAGCAATTTAGAATTCAGCAAAGGAGGTCAAAGGGATTAATTAAGAAAGGGAAACTAGAGAACGAGAGTAAGCTTGCCACGAACATAAAAGCTGACTGTAAAACTTTCTCTAGTTTTGTGAAGAGAAAAAGATTGAAGACAAATGTAGTCCCTTAAAATCAGAAACAAGGAAATTAAAAATGAGGACAAAGAAATGTCTGCCCAACTAAATATATATTTTCAGAACATAGAACATAGAAAAGCTACAGCACAAACAGGCCCTTCGGCCCACAAGTTGCGCTGAACATGTCCCTACCTACTAGGCTTACCTATAACCCTCTATCTTACTAACTTCCATGAACTTATCCAAAAGTCTCTTAAAAGACCCTATCGAATCCGCCTCCACCACCACTACCGACAACCGATTCCATGCACCCACCACCCTCTGAGTGAAAAACTTACCCCAAACATCTCCTCTGTACCTACTCCCCAGCACCCTAAACCTGTGACCTCTTGCGGCAACCATTTCAGCCTTGGGTAAAAGCCTCTGAGAATCCATTCTATCAATACCCCTCAACATCTTATACACCTCTATCAGGTCACCTCTCATCCTTCGCCTCTCCAAGGAGAAAAGAGCTAGCTCTCTCAACCTATCCTCATGAGGCATGCCACCTAATCCAGGCAACATCCTTGTAAATTTCCTCTGCACCCTTTCTATGGCTTCCACATTTGTTCTGTTTTCACAAAGGAGGGCACAAATTACACCAGAAATGATGGGAAACACAGGGTGAGAGGGAAGAACTGAAGGAAATCAGTATTTAGTAGAGAAATAATATTGCGGAAATTGATGGGATTAAAGGCGGATACATCCCCAGGGCCTAATAATCGACATCCCAGACTCTTTAAGGAAGTGGCTCTACAAATAGAGCATCTTCCAACATTCTGTGCAATCAGGAATGGTTCCTAGGAGGGTAGCTAATGTAACCCCACTATTTAAAAAGGGAGGGAGAGCGAAAACAAGCAATTATAGACCAGTCAGCCTGATGTCTTTAGTAGGGAAAATTCTCGAATCCATTTCCAAAGATTTTATACACTTGGAAAACAGTGACAAGATTGGACAGAGTCAGCATGGATTTACGAAAGAAAAATCATGCTTGAGAAATCTACTGGAATTCTTTGAGGATGTAACTAGTAGACCTGAGAGGGAGCCAGTGGATGAGGTTTATTTGGACTTTCAGAAGGCTTTTAATAAAGTTCCACATAAGAGATTTGCCGTGTAAAATTAAATCACATGAGATTGGGGGTAGTGTTTTGAGATGGATAGAAAACTAGTTGGCAGACAGGAAAGAAAGAGTAGGAATAAAAGGTCTTTTTTCCGATTGGCAGGCAGTGAATAGTGGGGTACCACAAGGATCAGTGCTGGGACCCCAGCTATTCAGTATATATATTAATGAGGGAACTAAATGTAATATTTCCAGATTTCAGATGAGACAAAGCTGGATGGGCGGGTGACCTGTGAGAGGGATGTAGAGATGCTCGAGTGTGATTTGAACAAGCTGAGTGAGTGGGCAGATATAGTATAATGTAGATCAATGTAAGGTAGCAAAAGCAGAAAGGCAGATTATTATCTGTGGCTAATTGAGAGTGGAATGTGCAACGAGACTCGGGTGTACTTGTACACCAGTTACTGAAGCATGCAGATGCAGCAAGCAGTAAAAAAGGCAAATGGTATGTTGGCCTTCATAGTGAGTGGATTCAAATGTGAGAGGATTCAAATACAAGAGCAGCAATTATGCAGGGCCTTAGTGAGGCTGCAACTGGAATATTGTGTGCAGTTTTTATCGTCTTTTCGGAGGAAGGATGTTCTTGCCAGGGAGGGAGTGCAGTGAAGGTTTCACAATCCTGAACTGCAGGATTAATGTATAAGGAGAGATTGAGTTGGTTAGGATTATATTCACTGCGGTTCAGAAGGACTAGACAGGGTAGATGCAGGAAGGATGTTCCCAATGGCGGGGGAGTGCAGAATCAGGGGTCATTGTCTGAAGATATGGGGTAAACCATTTGGGACTGAGATGAAGAGAGATTTCTTAACCCAGAGAGTGGTAAGACTCTGGAACCTGCTATTACAGAAAGCAATTGAGGTGAAAACATTGCATGTTTTCAAGGAGTTAGGCATAGCTCTTGGGGCAAATGGGATCAAATAATATGGAGAGAAGGTGGGATCAGGCTATTGAGTTGGATGATCAGCCATGATCATAAATGAAAGGTGGAGGGGGCTCGAAGGGCCCAGTGGCCTACTTCCTATTTTCTATGTTTCTCGTGACTGCTCTTGACATCCACGCAGCATTTCACTGTATGGCATCAAGGAACCCAAGCAAAACTGGAGTCAATGGGAATCGAGGGAAAACTGGTTGAAGTCATGCCTGGCACAGAGGTTGCTTGTGGTTATGTAAACATAGAATTAGAAGCAGGAGTATGCCGCTCAGCCCCTCAAGCATGCTCCTCCATTTAATAAGATGGAGGTCAATTTTCTCAGTTTCAGGACATCACTACAGCAGTTCCTCAGCAAAGTTTCTAGGCCTTCACCTTCCAAACCCATGACCACTACCAACTAGAAGGACAAGGGCAGCAGACACCTGGGAACACCACCATCTGGAAGTGCCCCTGCAAGTCACTCACCATCCTGACCTCACCATA
Source organism: Mustelus asterias (assembly GCF_964213995.1). Classification (NCBI taxonomy): domain Eukaryota; kingdom Metazoa; phylum Chordata; class Chondrichthyes; order Carcharhiniformes; family Triakidae; genus Mustelus; species Mustelus asterias. Next base: position 69,143,696 of record NC_135811.1, on the reverse strand, counting down.
CATTGGAAACGTATCACCATTCCTTCACTGTCATGAGGTTAAAATGTTGGAACCCCCCCCCACCCTAACATCACTGTGGGTGTGCCTACACCACATGGACTTGCAGTGGTTCAAGAAGGCAGCCCACCACCATCTTCTGTAGGGCAATTGGATATGAGCAATAAATGCTGGCCAGCCAGCGATGCCCTCATCCTGTAAATTCATGAAAAAATCTATTGCTTTGCCAGTTTTGCTCCTGCTTCCCTGCACAGTGAGCCAACTGTGCTTTGTGGATGAGACCCTGGCTGTACTCCCGATGAAACCATGACTCTTGGTACTCAGAATAGAATTCTGCTTGGAGACTGAGATACGCTGGGGAATTCTGCATTATCTGCTTCGATCTCCTTGACTGCCTGGCAGTTGCCTGTTCCCTATTCCTTCTCCTTTTTAGACTTGCTGGTTTTAGTGCATTCCCATTGTTGATTGGCGTCTGCTCTGCCGCTGTTAATTGCACTGTTTCTGCTGTGTTACTTCCTATTCCTCTTGAATATGTTCTTACCAGCATGTTAAATCTCCACTTCTGTCCTTGTCTGAGTCATAATCACTGCCTTTTCAAATCACCTGTCCATTTAGCTTACCGACCTTGATTGTCTCACACTGAATATTAACATGTGGACTGCAAGCCTGCCATGGTTTATCTTGTGTTTCCCCCCCCCCCCCCTTTGAATCTTTCCTCTTTCGGGACGACTTGTTAGAATCCTTTTTGTTTCCCAATCCTTTATGTACCTGTTTTTTTGTACTTGTGCTGTGTTTTGGTGTCCCCCCTCCCTGCCAATTTATTTTATATCCTGTTACACAGCTGAAGTTAATTTTTTTATTTATTCACTTAATGTGGATTTCACTGATGATGCAATTATTGCCCCCTAGAAGGTTTAAGTTTATTTATTAGTGTCACAAGTGGGATTACATTCACACTGCAATGAAATCATAGAAATCATAGAAACCCTACAGTGTAGAAAGAGGCCATTCGGCCCATCGAGTCTACACCGACCACAATCCCACCCAGGCCCTACCCCCATATCCTGACGAAGTTACTGTGAAAATCTCCTAGTCGCCACACTCCGGCGCCTGTTCGGGTACACTGAGGGAGAATTTAGCATGGCCAATGCACCAAATCAGCAGATCTCTCAGACTGGGAGGAAACTGGAGCACCCAAAGGAAACCCACACAGGCACTGGGAGAACATGCGGACTCTTCACAGACAGTGACCCAAGCTAGCAATCGAACCCATGTCCCTGACACTGTGAGGTAGCAATGTTAACCGCTGTGCCACCCAATGTGTGAGTGGCTAGGTTAACTGTTTCAGGGGGTAGTTCAGGGTCAACCACCTTGCTGTGTCTCTGGGGTCATATAGTAGGCCAGACGAAGTAAGGCCAGCAATTTCCTTCCCTCTGCTAGCTTCACGGCTACTATTATTCATATTCTCTGTTTGTTCCAGATTTATTTAATTAACTGAATTTTAATTCCGTAGCTGCTGTGGAGGGATTTGAATTCAAGTCTCCAGTCCAGTAACGTAACCACTAACTTCTCTCTCAATTCCTCTTAAAATTGTCACTGATTTGATTGCATTATTCTGTGATTTTTAGTAATTAGCTCTAACATGTGTCTTGAGTTCAGTGACTCCCAAGTATTCATCTGGTTGTCCTTCAGCACAAACAATTCTTAGTAAATCTGTATCAAACTTCATTTATGTTGCTGATTTCTTCATGTTGCTTGCTAATGCTTTCCTAAATTGATTTGTGATTTTTTTTTTCTAATTTTCTTGCTGCATACTGTTCCCTTCCATCCCTATTTCACCGTGTGCCTGCAGCTTTGTGTAATGCAACCTATGTACTTCTGCCGACAGTGCACTGCGCAAGCTTTAATTCATGGAGAATATAATGCCTCAACCTGAGCTGCACAGGTGACTTTTGTCTGAGTGAAAGTCTGCAGATAAAGTATTGCTTTACCCTTGGCTCAGCTAAATCATCCGGCTCGGATCAAGCTCCTTGTGGGTTTCATGCAATGCTGCACTGAGATGTCACATGTGTACGTTGTTCAGGATCTGACATCAAAGACAACTACAAATTTGTAAAAAGTATATCTAATGAGACTGTTTTAAAGCCAATTAATGCTTATGACGTGAAAGGTTTTGTTCTGTTTCAATAAATGTAGGAGTTACCTGAACTCTGAAAGCTAAGCACCTTCTGAAATGAGAAGTCTGGCAGTGTGTAAATACCAATCCCGCAAGAGTGTATGACCAATGTAAAATTGGGAAATCGTGCCTTTGTGGCTGGCCGAATGGTGGGAGTTAACGTGGGATTGAATGGAATAAAAGTGAATCATAGAATGTTTATGTAAAAGAAGAAAGAAGTCTCACAACACCAGGTTAAAGTCCAACAGGTTTATTTGGTAGCAAAAGCCACTAGCTTTCAAAGCACTGCTCCTTCATCAGGTGAGTGGGATTTCAGTTCACAAACAGGGCATATAAAGACACAAACTCAATTTACAAAATAATGGTTGGAATGCGAGTCTTTACAGGTAATCAAGTCTTAAAGGTACAGACAATGTGAGTGGAGAGAGGGTTAAGCACAAGTTAAAGAAATGTGTATTGTCTCCAACCAGGTCTGAAATCCCACTCACCTGATGAAGGAGCAGCGCTCCGAAAGTTAGTGGCTTGTGCTACCAAATAAACCTGTTGGACTTGAACCTGGTGTTGTGAGGCTTCTTACTGTGTTTACCCCAGTCCAATGCCGGCATCTCCACATTATGTAAAAGAAACCTAGTGCTTGCTCTGTAATTAGAATCCTTACAGTGCAGAAGGAGGCCATTGCCTGCACCGACAATAGCATCCAGGCTGTACCCGTAACTCCATGTATTTGCCCTGCTATTTCCCCTGACACTAAGAGGCAATTTAGCATGACCAATCACCCTAACTCTTTGGAGTGTTGGAGGAAACCGGAGCACCCGGAGAAAATCCATGCAGGCACAGGGAGAACGTGCAAACTCCACACAGTCAGTCACCCAAGACTGGAATTGAACCCGGGTCCCTAGCACTAAGGCAGCAAATGCTAACCACTGTGCCATAGTGTTCTGTCTAGCATCACAAATGTTACTAATGTTCTCATTGAAGTAATCCCGAAGGGCTCATTTCCTTCTCTGCTTAATGCAGTGATGGTGTGCAAGTTTCTGTCCTGTTTATCTTGGGTGGTGTTCCATGTCATCTAACAACGAATCTTCCATTGTTGCTGTTTTTTTGATTGCCAGATGGACTGATGAACCTGCTGCGTGAAATGGGGAAAGGTTATTTGGCACTCTGCTCTTATAACTGCAAAGAAGCAATTGGTATCCTGAGCCAGCTTCCTTCACATCACTACAATACCGGCTGGGTACTCTGTCAGATAGGAAGAGCACATTTTGAGCTCGCTGAGTATATGCAGGTAAGTGGATGGCTGAATTGACAAAAGCATGTTTGAAAGTTGTCCGTGTGAAGTTTGAATAATACTACTTCCATGAAGCTGGTATAGATCCGAAAAACCGATTGAGTCACAGAAGGCTGCTCGGTCTGCATCTTCCCAGACCAGAAATTTTCAAGTAAAAATGATTTAAATCACTTCTCTGCCTTTTGGCTAAGAGCAAGTGTTAGATCAAACCCAAGATAGGGTGCAGTGTCTTATCTTGGCAGCTTGGATCTTGTTTCTCTCACTTGTGGGAACCTTGAATTGGATTTAATTTGAATTGTTTTTCGAGGAAACAAGGAGATGGATTAGGACCTTTCCCCATACACACTGCACATTCCCCCCCCACCCCCACCCACCCACCGTCCCCAACCTCTGATCAGTCTTCTGGTCTATGCTGGAGATGGGCATTCTGCTTTCAATTCAGTTGGAAACATTTAGCTCAAATAGTTGTCAGGAGGGATGCGGTCTGTGTATCCAGTTGTCCTCTTTCCCGCCTTTGCTCCCACAGGTCTGCATCTTCTGCCTTCCTCTCCTGAAGGTACTTGGCACTAACCTTTGCTAGTGTAAGGTTTCATGGACGGCCTAGTAATCTACTCCAACTCCATTCTGCATTGGAAACATTTTCTCTTATTCTAGGCAGAGAGGATATTTTCAGAGGTGAGGCGTATTGAGAGCTACCGAGTTGAGGGTATGGAGATCTACTCCACCACATTGTGGCACCTACAGAAGGATGTGACTCTCTCTCTCCTCTCCAAGGATTTGACTGAGATGGATAGAAATACACCAGAGGTGAGTTGTCGTTTGATTTCTTTGTGGGGGACTCCATTGAGGTTGTATTCCAGATGAACTTGATGGAACAGTTGATTCAGGGGAGGAGGCGGATTAGTAGGGAAGGTTGAAATTGGGGAATTCAGTGTCAGAATGTTATTTGCAGATCCTGTTACCCTTTGCAGCCTTGGTCACCACTCTTGCTAGTGGGCAGCTTCCTCCTGGATAGTGAGACCTATATTCATGCTGTCATTGCTAGAAACTGAATTTCAGGAAAGCAGATGACACCGCTTGAACTTCTGATGAGAGAAACTTTGTCCTGGGAGAAAACAGCCAGAGTGAAACATTTTTATAAACTCAAAAAAATGATAGGAATGGTAGAGCAATTAGTCACTACAGCACGGAAGGAGACCATTTGGCCATTCAAGCCTGCTGGCTCTCTGTATAGCAATCGAGATAGTCACATTCCTCCTGGTCTATCCATGTAGCCCCACAATTTCAGTGCCCATCCAGCTTCCTTTAGAAATGAGTAATCATCTCCATTTTTTCCACCACCCTCATGAGCAAGAATGTCCAATTGATTACCACTTGTTGCATAGAGAAAGTATGTCCTTCCTCACAGATGGCCTGCAGCTCTTCACCAGAACCTTCAATCTGTGTGTTGCCTTGCGTCATCAGTTAATGGGGATAACTTTTCTTTGTCTACCTTACCCTGTCATAAAATTGTACACCTCTTACCAAATCTCTCCTCAGTCTCCTTTGCTTCTAGGAGAACAGCAAAATTCTCCAACCAAACCTTGTGGGTAAAATCTTCATTACTGGAACCATTCTAGTGACACTCCTCTGTAGCCCCGGCTTTATTAATAGAGTACAAACACAAGCAAGTTTTATGTTAAACCTGTGTAACTGTAAAACGCACTGGTTCAGCTTCAGCTGGAGCATTATCTCCAGCACTGGGTGTCCCACTTTTAGAAGGATGTGAAGGCATTAATATGTATGCAGAAAAAGACTCATGCAGGAAAGAAACTAGCAAGCAGAAGGGCCTCAAAAGGAGCAATTTCCAAGTCCCACTTGCTAGTGAATATGGAAATAGATGATGGAGCAGTTAAATGTTTGGCTGGAGAAATGGTGCAAGAGGGAGGGCTTTAGATTCCAGGGACAATGAGACCAGTTTTAGTGAGGTCAGACCGATGCAGGCCTGGCAGTTTCTGAACAGAGCAGGTATCAATGTCCTTGGGAGTGTGGTTTGCTGCTGCTATTGTGGAGGATTTAAACTACCTTGACAGGGGATGGGAACCAAGGTGTAACAGAGGAGAAATATGGTACACAAAGAATTGGGAGAAACAGTTAGCACTGGAATAAGAAATAAGTTATTAGATGGGACCAGAGTAAAAGTGAATGCAGTAAGATCTAAATTTGGTTCATGAAGCGTATGGTAAATCAGGTCAGTGAGCTGCAGGTGCAGTTGGCCCAGATGGAATATGTCATAACATTGATGCAGATCGGCTCAAGAAAGGGTGCAAGGTTAAGCCCTACATTACAGGCCAGTCAGTTTAACACCAGCGGTGGGAAAGCTTTTAGAAACTATAATCTGGGATAAAGTTAACAGTCACTTGGGCAAATGTAGATTAATTCAAGAAAATCAACACCAATTTGTTAAAGGCAAATAATGTTTATTGGTTGAATTGTTTGATGAGGTAACAAGTATATGTTGATATGTGAGTAATGGGATTGATCTATACATGGTCTCCAAAGGGCTGTGATAAAGTGCCGCACAACAAACCTGTCAGCAACACCAAACCCATGGAATAAGAGAGACAGTGAAGAGAAACATTTGCAGGGCTATGGGAAAAGATAGGGGAGTTGGACTAGCTGAGTTCTTGCAGTAAACCGTCTGACGCAATGGCCCTAGTTGCACCTTTTGTGGCGTAAGCATTCTATGATTCGATAATGTAAGAAGGAAATTTGGTCGTGTGGAAATCTGTGAATAGGATTGTTGTGACTTGAAGAGGACATCAGTGGATCTGACAATTGAAGGCAGAATAGAAGGAATGGGAGGTGATGCATTTTGAAATGAAGAATAGAAACAGGTCTTGTGCCCTGCAAAGCTTGAAAAGGAGCAGAGCCACCAGGGGAACTGAGCTTTTCTCATTGGAACAAAAACAACTAAAAGATCCAGAAATATTCTAATTTGAGAAGTTCTTCAGTTGGCAGACCTCATACATTGAAGCATGAGGCATTAATTGATACGTGAGGCAGCAACTAGAGAGGAATAATTCAGAGTCTGAAGGAATTTAGTTTTCTGTGTAGATGGGTGTTTGAAAATGGGGCGTCCCATTAAATACTGAAGAAAGCAGAATCCATTACTGCCTCTAAAGGAACAATCTTGAAAAAAGATAAAAGACATGGAGTAACAGGAAGCTTGTGCAGGTGAAGTGGGCTTTGTAGCCTTCTCCTGCATTGTAAAATTCTTTGTGCACCTGCTGTTCCTGACCGATTGAGATAAGTTACCCGAGTCCCACTGTTTCCTTAATTACCTGCTTGTTTCAAATACACCACTGATTGACATGTTGGAAAGCTTTTCACTGTTTATATTTTCCACCATCTCCGGCCTTGTTTCTGGTCCAGTTCTTCAGCCTTAGCCTCTGTCCATCTCTGATCTACTCATTGATTTACTGATGGGCAACAATTGTTGAGTGGTTCTAGTTTCTTTCACTATTCATTTGGTGCAAACCTGGTTTACAGAGAGTTTTGCCACTGAATTTCCAGGGTAGTCTCTAAATTTAGTCTATAGCAATCAAGCACTATCATAGATAAAGCCGTTTACTTCAATTTATAGACCTGTCAATTTATCCCAGATGAGTTGGTGTATCAGATAATGAAACATTTGGTCTTTGAGACACTTCTTATTTGAGTTCCTGATCTCTTCCCTCATGCCCACAGTATTCCAACTTCACCTGTTTACATTTTTTGATAAATCAAGTCTACACCTTTTATTATTTCCATTTCTTCTTTATTTATTCTCTCCAATCTTGTAAATTTACTCAAGTCCACATCTAGTATCTGAACTACTTGCTCTCTTGAACACGTAACTTCAAATCAAATTTTACCTTCCGTCTCTCCTGTGTTCATAGCCCAAACCCCTCTTTCTTTCTCTGCCTCAATTGTTCCTTTTATCCTTGGTGCGCTCTATTCACCATTCATCACTGACTAATGTACCCATTTGAGGTCGGCTCAGGTGAAACCAGTTGTCCAGGTCAATATTTAGTATCACCTCCAATTCTGACACCAGTATGTGAATCCGTCAGATGCTCAAAATCTAGATTGTTCCTTTTGTAATTGATATATGATAACATGATCCTTTGAGCTCAACAAGTCTGCTTGGTTGTCCAACATATGTTTAGACATAGCCCTACCATGAGGATAAGCCAAACAGTCCGAGGTGTGAAAGATTTCATCGTATATTAAATATTGTAGACTAGTATTAAACACAAGCCAAGTTAGTTTGATGCTTAAAACCATGCTTCTGCTGTGAGCAAGTTTTGTACCCTGCACTTGTGGTTGGCAACACTGTGTGGAATGGATGCTGCCTGTGCAGTTGTACTGAATTATTTTTTTCCCTCACAGGCTTGGTGTGCAGCAGGGAACTGCTTCAGCTTGCAGCGAGAGCATGATATAGCAATCAAGTTCTTTCAGAGAGCCATTCAAGTGGATCCAAACTTTGCTTATGCATACACTCTCCTTGGTCACGAGTTTGTGTTAACGGAAGAGCTGGACAAAGCTTTGGCCTGTTTCAGAAATGCAATCCACGTAAACTCTCAACACTATAATGCCTGGTAAGCAGAGGTTGTTGACGTTCAGGAGTGGCTTTGTAAAGTGCTAGTTTTGGCAGCTCTGAGATTCCACTGAGTGTGGTAATGCTGACCTCTGCCGACTAGAAGAAGCACGACCTTTGAGTCTGGATGAACTCCGGTAACTTGTGCTGAATGTATAGTTCGGTTTAATTAATTCTGGAATTAAGTTCTAATGATGACTACGAAACTATTTTCGATTGTCATAAAAACCTAACTGGTTCACTAATGTCCCTTAAGGGAAGGAAACCTGCCATCCTTACCTGGTCTGGCCTACGTGTGACTCCAGACCCACAGCAATGTGGTTGACCCTCTTAAATACTCTCTCAAATGGCCTCGGAAGCCAGTTAGTTGTAGCCAAATGCTAATGAAACCAGATGGACCACCCGCCTCAACCCAGGCACTGGAAATGCCAGTGTCAAACCCCATCCTGTCGACCCTGCAAAGTCCTAACTAACATCTGGGGACTAGTCAAACAACAGCCTGACATAGTCACATTCACGGAATCATAACTTACAGATAACACACCAGACATCACATCACCATTCCTGGATATGTCCTGTCCTACTGGCAGGACAGGCCCAGCAGTTGGGAGAGAGTTATTTGGGAGTCCTCAATATCAACTCTGGACCCATGAAGTCTCATGGCACCAGGCTAAACATGAGCAAGGAAACCTCGTGCTGATTACCATGTACCATTCCCTCTCAGTTAATGAACCAGGCCACAGCAGGAGTACCGTGTGCAGTTCTGGTCTCCACATTATAATTTTCAAAGTTTGTTTATTAGTGTCACAAGTAGGCTTACATTAACGCTGCAATGAAGTTACTGTGAAAATGCCACATCCTGGCGCCTGTTTGGGTATACTGAGGGAGAATTTAGCATGACCAACACACGTAACTAGCACATCTTTCAGACTGTGGGAGGAAACTGGAGCATCTGGAGGCAACCCACGTAGACACGGGGAGAACGTGCAAACTCCACACAGACAGTGACCAAGCCGGGTCCCTGGTGCTGTGAAGCAGCAGTCCTAACCACTGTGCCACCGAACCGCCCCAGGATATGATTGCACTCGAGTGAGTACAAAGGAGATTGACCAGGATGTTGCCTCGGCTGGAGCATTTCAGCTATGAAGAGAGGCTGGTTAGGTTAGGGTTGTTTGCTTTAGAGCAGAGAAGGCTGATGGGGGCGGGGTGGGGGTGGGCGCAGGGGCACCTGATTGAGGTGTACAAAATTATAAGAGTAAATAGGAAGACATTTTTCCTCTTAGTAGAGGGTCTATAACCAAGGGCATAGATTTAAGGTAAGGGGCAGAAGATAGAGGGGATTTGAGGAAAGACTACTTCACCCAGAGGGTGGTGGGTATCTACAACTCTGTTGGAAAGGCTGGTAGAGGCAGGAAACCTTGCAACATCTTATAAACATTTAGATGAGCACTTGAAACACCATAGAATACAAGGCTATGGACCAAGTGCTGAAAAATGGGATGAGATTAAATAGACTGGTGCTTGATGGCCGGCGCAGAAGGGCTTCTTTCCGTGCTGTAAAAGTCTATGCCTCCTCTATGTTGAACACCACCTGGAGAAAGCACTGAAGGTGACGAGGGTGCAGAATGTACTCTGGATGGTGAACTTCAATGTCGATCAACAAGAGTGGCTTGTAGTGCCATCACAGACCGAGCTGGCTGAGTCCCAAAGGACTTAACTGCTCGACTGGGACTGCGACAGGTGGTGAGGGAACCACCGAGGGAAAAATATACTTGACCTCATCCTCACCAATCTGCCTGCTGCAAATATATCTGTCCATGTGAGTATCAGTAAGGGTGACTACTGCATAGTCCTTGTGGAGACAAAATCCCAACTTTACATTGAGGATACCCCACATCATGTTATGTGGCAATATCACCATGCTAAATGGGATAAACACCAAACTGACCTCGCAACTCAACTGGACATCCATGAGCAGTGAGCCCTCAGCAGTTGAATTGTACTTGGCCAAAATCTGCCCCGGCACATATCTCACTTTACCAATACCACCCTCCCTAACAACACAGTGGGTGTACCTACATCCCAGGGACTGCAGCTATTCAAAAGACAGCTCACCACCATCTTCTCAAGGGCAACTAGGGATGGGCCAGTGATGCCCAATAAATAAATAAAAAGTTCAGAACCAAGCTTCCTGCTAGCCTATTTCAGATCTTCACTATTTACAAACGCTTCCTTGTATTTAGCCGAGACAACGATGAATACGTGTTTAGAACCTTTGATATCTTTCATATTGTTTCAACAAATTCCTGCACTTTTAGTCTTCTCCCTGCATTCTAACATTTGCAGAATTTTACTTACACAGTTGATTTTGGGGACTGCCAGATAACTGGTTTATTTTGGCTATGTTTATATTTCTCCTGCATATACAGGGTTTATGGTTTTTCATTTTGTTCTTCCACTGGTTTGTTCTTTTTGATGTATGTTTAATATCATTTACCATTATGTTGTGGTGCTAAATGCAGGTCACTTGAACCATATTGTACTCCAAAATCCCTGAAGGTCTTACCACAGTATTCTGAGCTAGCTCTAAAGCAACTTTCCCGTAGTGCGGTCCCTAACACACTGACCACCATTCTATATTTTCTGCATCAAGGCACTGCTTGGTGAGTTCAGCATTATGTCAATGGCCCAATGTAGAAACCATCTTCTGGCGGAGGAGACACGGTACCAGAGAAAGATCAGTATTCTGAGGCACATGGGACATGAGGTCACTTGGACTGCCCCAGTGCAAGGTCAGGACCACACAAGGAGGATATGTTTAATTGCACACTGGACAAGGAGTAGGCCTTGGGCTTCTTAGGGTGATGGGGAGTGTGATTAGGGAGCTGATGTAATTCAGTGCAGTGAATGCATCTCACTCAACTGTCAGAGAATACACGCTACATATTTCATTGTGCAGTTCCATCATCTTGACTGGATGACATGGATCAGACTCCTGCTTCAATCCTTTTCTGTCTGCTAATTAAACTAAGACAACAATTCATTTTGTGCTTTTCCATGAGGTATTATTTCATCAACTTTAAGTTCGAAATCATCCTGAATATTTTCCTGCTCGACATTGAATTTCATTGAACCACATTTATGCAATCCCTGTAATTTAATCTCTGCCTGTGTACAACATGCTGTGTCGCTTGCATTCCAGTAAAAGGCACTGATTGTAGATTTGATATTCTGTTCTCATTCACTTTTCTCTGCATTCACGGAAGTAGGTAATTTGGCTCAACAAATCTGCTCTGCCATTCGATAAGATCATGACTGATCTGATATGATCCTCAATTCCATTTTCTCGCCTAATCCCCATTTCTTTCCCATCTGCCAAGTTTTAGCCCACTGACCTAACCTGTTTTTATCCTTCTGTCGACTCTTTGTGACATCGCCACCACTTGCCTGCCCACCTATTTTTGTGTCATCCACAAACTTGGCAATAGTACATTTTACTTCCCTTGTCTAAGTCATCAATATATATTGTGAATAATTGTGGCCTCAGCACTGATCCCTGTGGCACTCCATTCCTCAGGTTTCAAATCTCAAAATGCCCCTCTTATCCCAACTCTCCATCTTCTATCGTTAGCCAATCCTCTATCCATGCTAATATGCTACCCTCAACACCATGGAGTGGCACAGTGATTGGTACTGCTGCCTCACAGCACCAGTACCTGGGTTCAGTTCTCACCTTTGGTGACTGTCTGTATTAAGTTTGCACATTCTCCCCGTGTCTGCGTGGGTTTCTCCTGGGTGCTCCAGTTTCCTCCCACAGTCCAAAGATGTGCAGGTTAGGTGGATTGGCCATGCTATATTGCGCCTGCATGTCCAAAGAAATGTAGGTTAGGGGATTTAACGAACAAAAAATGTGGGGCTATGGGGATAGGGCCTGGTTGGGATGCTCTGTCGGAAAGTCGGTGGGCTCGATAAGTCAAATGGCCTCCTGCACTGTAGGGATTCTATGATTCTTTACCTTTTGTGCTGTACCTTATTGAGTGCTTTTAGGAAATCCAAGTATATTACATCAACTGGTTCCCCTTTATCTATCCTACTTGTTACCACCACTAAGAACTATCATAAATTTGTCAGGAAAAGCAAACTCAAGTTATTGTCCAACTCTGTGAAGCTGAATGAGGCGTGTGTAATCTTCTTTTGTCTGCAGGTATGGTCTGGGGATGATCTACTATAAGCAAGAAAAGTTCAACCTGGCAGAAATTCATTTCCGAAAGGCTCTTAATATCAATCCCCAAAGTTCTGTATTGCTGTGTCACATTGGTGTGGTAAGTAATCAGAAAATAAACTTGAAAGCAGTTGCTTGGTTATACAGAATCTGATTATTACTGAAAAGAGACTCTGGTGAGGATTTATGTCTTGCACTCATCAGAACAAACACAAAAATGCCAAATATCAAGTATAATTTATGCTACAAATGTGTCATAGCTCTCCTGCAGGACAATGCTAATTCCAATCTGATCACTGTTCACTGCATAACGCAAACTCATAAATGGGCTAAAGGCTGCCACTTTTAGATATGAGCAGTGTCCAGTCGACTTCAAATTGAAGGATAAGTATCTCAAAAAACGAACAACAGACTAAGCAAGTATTTTTGTGGCTATGTTGTTTGAATATCCAGTGCCGTTAGCCTTTTCTTGATATCATGTGGATTGAATTGAGTTGGCTGAAGATTGGCATCTGTGATGCTGGGGACCTTGAGAGGAGGCAGAAATGGATTACCCACTCAGCACTTCTGGCTGAAGATGGTGAGGTGGTGAAGATGGAATTATGAGAGACAATAATAGCCTATTGTATAGAGACAAATATTCAACAGGAAGCTGCAGTGTAATATGTCCCCAGCTGAGGTTACTGTAGGAGGTTGATTTCAATTCACAGCAAACTGCATTCCTGTTGTTTGCTTTAGTATTGAGAGTTGGGGATTGATTTTGAGATATATCTGATTCTTAAAAGAGGCAACAATCAATGATTTCAGAAGGAAATTGGAAGAATTAAGCTTGCAGGGCTACAAGGACCGAGTGGAAGAATGGGACTGACTGGGCTTCTCCACAGGGAACCAGCAGGGACTCAATAGGCTGAATGGCTTAAATTACTCTGCAGAGATTTCCCAATACACTGTGCAGAGTCTGCACGTTCTCCCCGTGTCTGCGTGGTTTTCCTCTGGGTGATCCGATTTCCTCCCATAGTCCGAATGACATGCTGGTTAGATACATTGGCCATGCTAAATCCTCCCTCGGTGTACTCGATAGGCGCCGGAGTGTGGGGACTAAGGAATTATCCACAGTAACTTCATTGCAGTGTTAACATAAACCTACTTGTGACACTAATAAATAAACTTTAACTTTTAAAGTTTAAAAAACTTTAAAAAATACTTGAACACTAACAGGATGCTGTTATCAGTCCAAAAAGACACTCTGCCATCCATATAATTTAGTAACTTTGTGTAAGAATTTCAGTGGCACTGCACTACCCAGTGATCGGCTGATCAAAGCAAACAGCATGTTCCTGTGTGTGTGATAGGCAGAGTGCAGACTGTACTCGACCAGCCCTCAAAACAAAACACCTTCAGTGACATGATTTTGTGATTAGTCAGGATTTGCTGAACATGTGCGAATAGCCACATGAATAATTAATTAAGATAATTAGTCATGCTTGTAACATGCTCATTAGCTTGGTAGAAGTGACGTACATTCATACACACAGACCCATTCTCTGAAAACCAAAGGAATATGTTCTAGCCTTGTGCTTTTTTTGAATTACCTGGAAGCATGGAGAACCTACAATTGCCTGCTGCTTTCTCCATGGTGATTTTTTATTCTTTCAGTAGATGTAGGCATCAATGGCTGGACCAGTATTTCTAGTCCATCCCTAATTGCCCTTCAAGTGAGTGACATGCTAGTGAAGGGGAAATGGTTAGGATTACTTATCCAGTGACATCACTACACCACCATCTTCCTGACCTTCCAGTTTGCATCATCTTTCTCTTTGCTTGCTTTGTGTGAGAGATTCTGTCCACTTGTTGAGCAGAGACCTTAAGGTCCAAGAACCCATAAAGCATTGAATCCCTACAGTACAGAAGAAGGCCATTTGGCCCATTGAGTCTGTACCGATCACAATCCCACCCAAGCCCTATTCTTGTAACACCACATATTTACCCTGCTAATCCCCCTGACACTAGGGGCAATTTAGCATGGCCAATTCACCTAAACTGCACATCTTTGGATTGTGGGAGGAAACCGGAGCACCCGGAGGAAACCCACGCAGACATGGGGAGAAAGTGTAAACCCCACACAGACAGTGACCCGAGGCGGGAATTGAACCCAGGTCGCTGGCGCTGTGAGGCAGCAGTGCTAGCCACCTTTAAGCAGATCGATTGTGATGGTCAGCACCTTAATAGTCAGGAGTTGCCTGACTTGAGGTGGATGATGACAGACCAATGGGACAGGATAATCCCTCCTACCATTGGAGACAGCCTGTAGCACTTGCTATCAATGCCAATCCAGTTGGGCTCATCACTCATTCCCTCCTTTGTTGCGTCTGCAGTGAAACTTGAGTGTGCAAGCCTGGGCAAAATTTATGGAGCTGTTGAAACATCAGGGCACCTCTCTTGACGACTCAGTTGGATCTGAAGAAATGCGAAGCATTATCTTTAGTGCCAGCTTGGTAGCAGGAGTTGCCAGAAAGATGACATCAGTCATCTTGGGTATCAGTCTGCTTTTGGAGTCCACTCCGTGTTTTTTGTCAGGGTTTACTCACCGAGCATTGAACTCTCCTGAGATATCCACATGACAGTGGAGTTATGTGCCCATGGCTGGGAGTTAGAGTCATGACTGGCCGAACATGAGCAGTGAGCTGGCATACTGCATGCCTGCAGGCTAAACCTGCTCTGAATTCCTTTAACTATTAGTTGGGGCCTTGAAGGACCCAGTTTCCATGTGTTGCCATAAAGCAAAAAGGGTGTTTTTCTGACGGGAGAACTGTGATCAGTGGTGTTCATGATGTGAGATGCTGGCGTTGGACTGGGGTAAACACAGTAAGAAGTCTCACAACACCAGGTTAAAGTCCACTAGCTTTCAAAGCGCTGCTCCTTCATCAGGTAAGTGGGAGTTCTGTTCACAAACAGGGCATATAAAGACACAAACTCAATTTACAAATTAATGGTTGGAATGTGAGTCTTTACAGGTAATCAAGTCTTAAAGGTACAGACAATGTGAGTGGAGAGAGCATTAAGCACAGGTTAGTGAGATTTTGCAAGCCCAGGCAAGTCGTGGGGGTTACAGATAGTGTGACATGAACCCAAGATCCCATTTGAGGCCGTCCTCGTGTGCGGAACTTGGCTATCAGTCTCTGCTCAGCGACTCTGCGTTGTCGTGAAGGCCGCCTTGGAGACGCTTACCTGAAGATCAGAGGCCGAATGCCCATGACCACTGAAGTGTTCCCCAACAGGAAGAGAACGCTCTTGCCTGGTGATTGTTGAGCGGTGTTCATTCATCCGTTGTCGTAGCGTCTGCATGGTCTCCCCAATGTACCATGCCTCGGGACATCCTTTCCTGCAGCGTATCAGGTAGACAACGTTGGCTGAGTTGCAAGTGCATGTACTGTGTACCTGGTGGATGGTGTTCTCACGTGAGATGATGGCATCCAGGTCGATCCTGCACGTCTTGCAGAGGTTGCTGTGGCAGGGTTGTGTGGTGTCGTGGTCACTGTTCTCCTGAAGGCTGGGTAGTTTGCTGCGGGAAAAGGTCTGTTTGAGGTTGTGCGGTTGTTTGAAGGCAAGAAATGGGGGTGTGGGGTTGGCCTTGGCGAGATGTTCGTCTTCAATGACATGTTGAAAGCTCCGGAGAAGATGCCGTAGCTTCTCCGCTCCAGGGAAGTACTGGACGATGAAGGGTACTCTGTCCGCTGTGTCCCGTGTTTGACCTCTGAGGAGGTCGGTGCGGTTTTTCGCTGTGGCGCGTCGGAACTGTTGATCGATGAGTCGAGCGCCATATCCTGTTCTTATGAGGGCATCTTTCAGCGTCTGTTGCGGTCCTCCTCTTCTGAGCAGATCCTGTGTGTATGGAGGGCTCGTCCGTAGGGGATGGCTTCTTTAACGTGTTTAGGTGGAAGCTGGTGAAGTGGAGCATTGAGGTTATCCGTGGACTTGCGGTACAGTGAAGTGCTGAGGTGACCGTCCTTGATGGAGATGCGTGTGTCCAAGAATGCAACCGATTCTGGAGAGTAGTCCATGGTGAGTTTGATGGTGGGATGGAACTTGTTGATGTCATCATATAGTTGTTTCAGTGATTGTTCACCATGAGTCCAAAGGAAGAAAATGTCATTGATGTGTCTAGTGTATAGCATCGGTTGAAGGTCCTGTGCGGTGAAGAGATCTTGTTCAAACCTGTGCATGAAGATGTTGGCATATTGAGGTGCGAATTTGGTCCCCATGGCTATTCTGTGTGTCTGGATGAAGAACTGGTTGTTGAAGGTGAAGACATTCTGGTCCAGGATGAAGCGGATGAGTTGTAAAATTGCATCTGGAAACTGGCAGTTGTTGGCATTGATTATTGAGGCAGTTGCAGCAATGCCATTGTTGTGGGGGATGCTGGTGTAGAGTGCCGAGACATCCATTGTGACGAGGACTGCTCCTGGTTCAACTGCTCCATGTGTGCTGAGTTTCTGTAGGAAGTCCGTAGTGTCGCGACAAAAGCTGGGGGTTCTTTGTACAATGGGTTTCAAGATACCCTCGACGTAGCCAGAGACGTTCTCGCACAGGGTCCCATTGCCCGATGCGATGGGACGGTCGGGTGTGTTTGCCTTGTGTATCTTCGGGAGGCAGTAGAGACACGATGGGCCAAAGAGCCTCTTCTGCTCTGTATAGATTCTATGATTGTGCTCTTGTGTTCTTGTTAATTTGGTTATTATAACTAACTACCCATGGGATTTTTTTTAACAGGTTCAGCATGCACTAAAGAAGTCAGAGAGTGCACTTGAAACACTAAATAAAGCCATTAGTATCGACCCAAAAAACCCTCTATGCAAATTCCACAGAGCCTCCATTTTGTTTGCAAATGAAAAGTATAAAGTAAGTATGTTATGTTGGGGTTTTATACAAGATGCTCAGAACTGGCTTCAGTTTCCCGTGACGTCTCTACTTTTCTCTTCATCAGGCAGCATTACAGGAGCTTGAAGAGCTGAAACAAATTGTCCCCAAAGAGTCACTTGTTTATTTCCTAATAGGAAAGGTAAGAGATTTGACTTTTGTCATGTTCCAGAATCTCGTGTGCTTTCTTTCTCTGTTTCCTCCTCCTCTGCCCCCCCCTCATCGTTATTCATAGTTGCACTCTCCCCATAGCCCTCAAAACCTTTTTAGATTCTAGAAATCTATCTATTTTCTTCTTAAATATTTGAAGTGGACTCCACAGAATTCCCTAAGTTCACCTCCCTCTGAATGAAGAAATTTCTTCTAATCTTAGTCCTGAATAGCCTACCCCTGTATCCTGAGACTGATTTCTTGTTCTGGACAAACTCCCAGCCAGAGGAAACAACATTCCTGCATCTGGTCTGTCCAGCTCTATTAAAAGTTTTACATGTTTCAATTAGATCCCCCCTCATTTTTCTAAATTCCAGTGAATACAAGTCCAGTCCATCCAATTTCTCCACATGCATCTCTCCAGCCATCCCAGAAATCAGTCTGGTGAACCTTCACTGCACTCCCTCCACGACAATATATTCTTTCTTAGGAGACCAAAACTGCACACGCTACTCTCTGGTTATCAACTCTTCACAGTAAGAAGTTTAACAACACCAGGTTAAAGTCCAACAGGTTTATTTGGTAGCAAATGCCACTAGCTTTCGGAACAGGCTGTCCCTTCGTCAGGTGGAGTGGAGAAATGCTCACAAACAGGGCACAGAGACACAAACTCAATTTACAGAATAATGATTGGAATGCAGTCTTTACAGATAATCAAGTCTTAAAGGTACAAACAATGTGAATGGAGGGAGCATTAAGCACAGGTTAAAGAGATGTGTATTGTCTCCAGACAGGACAGGCAGTGAGATTCTGCAAAGCCAGACAAGCTGTGGGGGTTACAGATAGTGTGACATGATCTTGGGTTCATGTCACATATCTGCTCTGGTGGTGGATATGACACACTGCTGCTGAGGTTCTGTTCCCTGGCTTCATTAATCGGGGCAAAGAGTAGAAGGTTATTCTGAACTTTTATAGAACACTGATTCGGCCTCAACTGGAGAGTTCAGGATACCGCGCGCGCTTGAAGAAGGATGTGAAGGCGATGAAGAAAGTGCAGAAAAAAGGAGAATGGCTCCAGGATCAGTTGAGAGGAGATTTGCTAGTAGTGTTCAAAATCATGAGGGGTCTGGACAGAGTATGCAGGGAAAAGCTGTTACACTAATGGAAGGTTTGAAACAATAGGGAACCAATTTAAGGTAGCGGCAAGAGAATCACAGAATCCCAGCAGTGCACCTGTATCCCTACCCTGTTAATCTCTGATACTAAGGGGTAATTTAGCATGGCCAAGCCACCTAACCCGCTCAGCTTTGGACTGCAAGGGTAACAAAGGAAAAACATTTTTATGCAGCAATTGGAATACACTGCCTGAGAGTGTGGTGGCAGCAGGTTCAATTGAGGCGTTTGAGGTAATTGTACCATCTGGAAAGCATGGCTCCAGAGAGAAGGTGGGTAATTGCTCATTCAGAGAACCAGCACAGACACAACAGGCTGAATGGCCTCATTGTGTGCTGGTCACCATTCTGTGAAAGTTGTCCAGAACCTGATCTGGTCTACTTCAGACACCGCAATATGGTTTAGTTAAAAAGTTTAAAGTTTATTTTTAACCAGTAGGCTTACATTAACACTGCAATGAAGTTACTGTGAAAATCCCCTAGTCGCCACACTCTGGCGTCTTTTCAGGTACACTGAGGGAGAATTTAGCATGGCCGATGCACTTAACCAGCACGTCTTTTGGACTGTGGGAGGAAACCGGAGCATCCGGAGGAAACTCGCACAGACACGGAGAACGTGCAGACTTCACAGATAGTCACCCAAGCTGGGAATTGAACCTGGATCCCTGGCGCTATGAGGCAGCAGTGCTAACCACTGTGCCTAACTGCCCTCTGAAATGGCCGAGCCCCATTCCTCACGCTCCATTGGAATGGGCAAGAAATACTGGCCGAGCTAGTAACATCAACATCCTGTGCAGGGGAAAAACATTTCATTGTGTTTTCATTTTATTGTACTGTTTCTGCGCCATGGTGGCTTAGTGGTTCGCAATGCTGCATCACAGCGCTAGGGATCCAGGTTCAATTTCGGCCTTGGGTAACTCTGTGCAGTTCTCCCTATATCTGTGTGGGTTTCCTCCGGGTGCTCCGGTTTCCTCTCAGCCCAAAGATGAGCAGGTGAGATGGGTTGGTCATGCTAATTGCCTTTTAATGTCCAGAGATGTGTAGGTTAGGGGGAATAGCCATGGTGAATACACAAGGTTACGAGAATAGACCAGAGGGGAGGGTCTGGGTGGGATGCTCTTTCAGAGAGTCAGTGTAGACTCGATGGGCCAAGTGGTCTCCTCCTGCACTGTAGGGATTCTATAAACTTTGTGAATAACACCGTTAATTGAAGCTGACCAACGTGCAATAACACCAGTGTATTTCTCCCGACAGGAGTATTTGAGTGAATGTCCTACACCAACTTTCTTTTCTGTTTTAATTCCGCTTGTGCAATTTGTGGGTTCAGAAACACATCTTCTATCGCAGCTTCCCAACATTTTCACGTTCTTGCCCTCAGGTTTACAAGAAGTTAGGGCAGACGCACCTGGCTTTAATGAACTTCTCCTGGGCCATGGATCTTGACCCAAAGGGAGCCAACAACCAGATCAAAGAGGCTATTGACAAACGCTACTTACCAGATGATGAGGAGCCTGTGACAAATGATGGACAGCTTAGTGAGGGGTACCAGTATGATACAGGTTGGTATTAGTGTATTTGGGATTCTGCATGGGTATTGTGCAGTAGGGCTGGTGAGTTTGGAGTATTTGATCACATGTTGATCAATTTCCTGAAGTTGAAATGAAATGGCCTCATGTTGGGTTCCAAGGCAGACCGGAAATACTATGAAAATACTCATCGTCTTGCGAACACTCAAACTGAAAAGACAACACTAATAAAAGCAAATTTTTAAGTGTATATGGCAAATTCCCATCTGCCAGCATGTATCTAAGATTTTCCTAAGCCATGTGCTAAAGAGAATTGTGGGATGAACATCCCCTCTGGATTCAATATTGCCTGACCTGACTGCACTCAATTCTGCTGTAGTCCAGTGTAACTGATAGCTCCCACAAGCTGCCCTTATGAGCCAAAGTATGCCTTTACCTGCCCAATATCTAGGTGAATGATAACAAGACCAAGAGCCATAGCAGAGAGCCTGTACTGCTGTACATCAGCTTACTGAAATGAAGCATGTGCCACCAATGTTCCACGACGTTGCTGGATGGACAAATAGTACACACTAATCATACCAAGGTGTATGGCATAAGCCAACAGCTAATTTATTTAACACTAATGTTCATTAACCTATCCGAATTGGCAGTAAATCTCTACTGGCCTTGATGCATCAGCGTAATAAAGAGTCTTCATACTGTACTACTTTGTATGCTTTGAAACGGGTGTTCACTTTTAGTATGCTGCACTACTGCCATAGAAGCTAACTAGCACCAACCTTCTGGTTAAAGGTTTACTATTAACTAACATTGGTCATCCTGCACTTACAAATCTCTGGGCACAGCGTGCCAGTCTAAAGTATTGCCAAATAGCTTTGGTTCACCCCAACCTGTTGGTCTAACATAGACCTTCAGCTCCAGACAGAGCATGGCCCCAGGATATCTGTGCCAGATAACTTGAAACAATCGGTTCAGGAGGCAGTGCAAAAAGGAGTTATTTCAGGCCATCACTGATTTGGATGTGGATCCCCTGGTGTGAAATATTTATTGCAATATCATTAGAAACATTAGAATACAAGTGCCACCAAGTCAAATTCATCAAATATTGTACCCACTTGTTTCAACTGGTGTTATTATGGCCTCATTGCTACATGGATATTTTCCCCATTAATTCCCATCCAGTCAACTGCCTGGTTTCCTATTGCTTTCAAACCCAACAAAATTCAAGAACTGTGTATCGCTGTACTTTGCCCTTAGATGGCGATATTAGGCAGTCTATAACAAAAGGGCTAAAGTGCACACAGTCATCCAAAAAGACCAGCCAGGTATATAGAAAGGTTGGGGGCAGTTCTTTGCAGGAATGTAGGAAGCACAATGTCACGTGCATTTTCAGCTTGCAAGATATGTGCATCAATACTGATAGGATGAGAAAGCGATTGGGAGGAAACTTGTGTTGAGCGTAAATGCTGACAGAAACGGGGTCATATGGCCTGTTTCTGTACAGTGCAAATGATACAGTAAGCATTACTGAGACTTCTGCAAGCTGGCATGACTGGGAACTCAATAATCCAGGCCAGCGAATCTTTGAACGTGACAGGAAAATTGGGAAAGGGGAAGTGGAGCAACATTATTGATAAAGGACAAAATTGAAAGGAAGGGATGAAGTAGTGGAAACACCATGCAGTAGAGTTGAGAAACAGTAGAACTGGGAGTTGTAAGGAAACCTCTGACCATAATGGTGTCATTGAGGATGGATGGATAATTATGGATAAAGAAAGCAATGTAAGGATTTTACAAAATGTAATGAACCAAAATTAGTTAACGAGCTGACATTAAGGGAGCATCTTGCAATTTGTGCCCGTGACATGATTGAATTTGAGTTTGAGGTATCGTCACAGTTTACGTCAGGCAAATTTCAATGAATGGACCCCGAACAAACTGGGATAAAGAATGGTGAAAGTTTGGGGGTGGGGAGTGGGGCAAGCTAAATTGCTCCGGCAGAGAGCCAGTACAAATTTAGTTGGGCCGAATGGCAGCTTTGTGTTGAATCATAGAATGGTTACACTGTAGGAAATATTTTTTCATGTAAAGGGTTTTGGAAATCTGGAATTCCCTTCTCTAAAAAGACTTTATGTGAGTTCAATTGAGATGTTAAATACTCTGATTCACAGATTTGGAGAAAAGGTATTATTAAGCAATCTGGGTCAAAGACAGGAAAATGGTATTGAGACATCAGGCATAATCTGATTGAATTACAGAACAGGTTCAAGGGGCTGGATGGTTATCTGCTCCCTTGTAAATTGCCTGCATCAATCAGTAACTGGCCTTCATTATATGTTTAAGCGTGTCAGTACAGACCAGCAATGTTGGTCACTGGGTCTGCGTAATTCCTTTAACGGTTCTGATGCTGCTTTGCTTGTGGAATTGACCAAACAACTGAAGTCCTGATGCAGATGACTGGGGCCAGACACTCACTCTGATTTGTTCTCTCAGCTGGAACAGATGAATCCCAGGAAAGCAGCATGACTGATGCTGACGATACCCAGCTTCATGCAGCAGAGAGTGATGAGAGCTTCAACTTGTAAAAGCCATCTCAGCCAAAATATGGTTTCAGAGCAAGAGCTGCTACTCCCTGACCTATTAAACCTGTATTTCTGCTTTGAGCATTGTCTGTCTGGTGCAGTTTGCCAATGTTAAGAACGTAGACTCGAGACACCCATTACTGGGCCACAAGGAAACCTGTCAGCGTCAACTTTTAATTTCCAGCCTCGGCAATATTCGTGTTAAACAGGGGGCTTTGTTTTTAAATGTAAATGCTATGACTGATTTGAAAATGAACTTGCGCAACTCCCCCTCCCTCTGCTACTTCTGCTCACGCAAGACTTGACCATCACTGTCACCAAGTTCATGTTGTGCTGCTGTTTTTAACCCCCTGTTAATCCTGAAAGGAGTTCCTGCTAAAATCATTGGGGGTACAAGTCCAGCGGTGAGTATTACCTCAATGATTGGCCAGAATAAGTTGCAAGCAGTTGAAATGGCAGCAATTTTCAAGCAGCACTTGGGTCACACTGGCCACGATGTTGCTTTGGCCAGTAGTCGCTGTGATTGGAGGTATTTTACATCTCTTCCTGTCTTTACTACATCATAGAGTGCAGAGCACCCTCTCTGAAAAGTGCACATGCTGATTGCTTACAATGATGGCATCCTTTAAGTTCGCACTGATACAAGAGCCTGCTGTCAGTTTGTGAAACCAGCAGAAGTGTTGACGAATGGAAAATGCAATGTATGTGTGTGCGCGCGTGGGTATGTATGCGTGTGGGTGTGTGAAATGTAGTCTATTTTTTTAATTTCATTTTTCATTTAAAACTGTAACTTGGTGTCTTAAGTGGATTTTTTCCGTTGCTTATCCCTTTTTAATTTCAGATATTTGTACAGTCTTAGAAAAAGTCTTTTTGTTAATATATTTGCACCTCAGTTTAATGATGTGAAAAAAAATCCAAAATAAAATACTTTGAAAACCTTTTAGTAGCTGAATGTTGATGGTTAATGGTGACTCTCCCTCTTGGGATAATCACTGCCATCATTCTGCTGGTGATCTTCAACATGCCACAGTTAAGAATGTTGTATCGACACAAGTCTGTGTCTGAAGGATGAATTCAATCTACAGTCAGACATTTGAAGGTTTATTACAGATTCAATGTAACATTTACTCTTGATCAGCTGCTGAAATTAGAATGATGTTTTGTTATAGAAGATCCATTACAGTTGGGTGAGTTCAATCCTTCATTTGCCTGCCTTCAACTCCCAACCTCGCTTCACAGTTACCTTGCTTTCATAACCATTGCATCTCTGTCATCTCTCATGAAATTTGAACTCAATTAATAAGTATAAAATTAGTTTCATTGTTAGCTAGCTTTTTTCCAAGTTCCAGCTAGTTTGCAAATAACCTTTATTGAAGGAAATCTGTCATATTACCCTGTCCACTGAAATGGCTCAGCATGTCACTCAGTTATATTTGCCAAACCGCTCCAGAAAAGTCAAAAAGGAATAAAACCAGAAGACCCACCTGGCTAGACTTCAGCACCAGAAATAATACCTTTTTAAAAGAGTTTAGCGCCTCTGCCTCCACCACCAATTCAGGCAGCAAATTCCAGACACCTACTACCCTCTGCGCAAAAATATTTTTCCTTATGTCCCCTCTAATTCTTCTGCCACTTATCTTGAATTTATGTTCCCTGGTTGTAGAATTCTCTGCCAAGGGAAATGATTTTATCCTGTCCACTCTATCTCTTCCCCTCAGAATTTTGTACACCTCGATCAATCACCCATCAGCCTCCTTTGTTCCAAGGAAAATAACCTCAACCTATCCAATCTCCTCATAATTACACTTTCCTGCACTGCTGCCTCATAGCACCAGGGACCTGGGTTCAATTCCCGGCTTGGGTCGCCGTCTGTGTGGAGTTTGCACGTTCTCCCCGTGTCTGCGTGGGTTTCCTCCGGGTGCTCCGGTTTCCTCCGACAGTCTGAAAGATGTGCTGGTTAGGTGCATTGATCTGAACAGGCGCCAGAGTGTGGTGGCTAGGCGAATTTCACAGTAACTTCATTGTGGTGTTAATGTAAGCCTTACTTGTTTGTGACTAATAAGTAAACTTTAAAACTTTGAACTTTTCTAGCCCCGGCAACATTCTTGTAAACCTCTGCACACTTTCCAGAGCAATTACGCCCTTCCTGTAATGTGGTGACCAGAATAGCACACTACTACAGTTGTGGCCTTACCAGTGTTTTATGCAATTCCAACATTATTTCCTTCCTTTTATATTCTATACCCCTGCCAATGAAAGAACATTCCATATGCCTTCTTTACAGCCTTGTCTACTTGAATGCTGCCTTTAGGGACCTGTACTTATACACCAAGATCTCTCATTTCATCTACCCTTCTTAGTATATTCCCATTTATTGTGTATTCTCTTTAACTGTTTGACCTCCCTAAATGCATTACCTCATACTTCTATAAGTTAAAATCCGCCTGCCACTTTACTGACCACTCCACAACCATCAATGTCGTTTTGTAGATTATAGCTATCCTCTACTCAGCCAATCTTTGTGTCATCTGAAAATTTCCCAATCGTGCCCCCCATGTTCACGTCCAAATCCTTAATATATAATAAACAGCAAGGGTCCCAATACTGAGCCCTGTGGAACACCACTTACTTTCCATTCACAAGGGCATCCATCGACCATTACCCTTTGTTTCCTGTTACTAAGCCAACTTTTGATTTAGCTTGCCACATTTACCCTGTATTCCATGGACTTTTACTTTTTTGACCAATCTGCCATGTTGGACCTTGTCAAACGCCTTGCTAAAATCCATGTACACAACATCCATTGCACTACCTTCATCAACCATTCTTGTTACTTTCTCAAATAATTCAGTTATGTTTGTGAGGCAAGACCTTCCTTTAACAAATCCATGCTGACCATCCCTGACAAACCCATGCCTTTCTACGTGACAGTTAATCCTATCTCTCAGGATTGATTCTATTGATTTGTCCACCACTGATGTAAGCCTAACTGGCCTATAATTCTTTGGCATTTCCTTCGTTGCCCTTTTTTAAACAATGGAACTACGTTTGCATTTCTCCAGTCCTCTGGTACCTCCCCAGTATCAAATGAGGATTGGAAAATCGTCCTCGGAGCATCTGCTATCTCCCTGACATCCTTCAGCAGCCTCAGAAACAATCCATCTGGCCCTAGCAACTTACCAACTTGCAAGAATTTCAACCCTTTATGATTATTCCATCCAATATGTGTTCCTCCTGGACAAGTAAATCTATATCATCCCTTTCCTTTGAAAATGCAGACACAAGATATTCATTTAATACCCCACAGCCTCTGCATCTACACACAAGTTTCTTCCTTCATTTCTGATAGGTCCCACTTTTTTGTTAACTAACCTTTTACCATTAATATATTGGCAAAACATCTTTGTGTTTTCTTTACTTTTATTTGCTAATGTTTTGGTGAGGCCTCATTTGGAGTGTTGTATGCAGTCTGGTCACCACACTACCAGAAGGATGTGGAAGCTTTGGAGAGAGTGCAAAGAAGGTTCACCAGGATGTTGCCAGGTGGTGGCTATGAGGAAAGGCTGAATATACTAGGATTGATTTCACTGGAAAGACGGAGGTTGAGGGGAGACCTGATAGAGATCTACAAAATTATGGTGTGGCGATGTTGGCGTTGGACTAGGGTGGGCACAGTAAAAAATCTCTCAACACCAGATTGAAGTCCAACAGGTTTATTTGGAATCGTGAGCTTTCGGAGTGCTGCTCCTTCATCAGGTGAGTGAAGAGTTGGGTTCACAAACAGGACATATGTAAACAGACGCAATTGCAAGATAATGGTTGGAATGCAAGTCTTTACAGGTACAGACAATGCGAGAGGTTAAAGAGGTGTGAATTGTCTCAAACCAGGACAGTTAGTAGGATTTTGCAAGCCCAGGCAAAATGGTGGGGGTTACATGTAGTGTGACATGAACCCAAGATCCCGGTTGAGGCCCTCCTCATGCATGCAGAACTTGGCTATCAGTTTCTGCTCGCTGATTCTGCATTGTCTTGAAGACCGTCTTGGAGAATGCTTACCCAAAGCACCCTCTCTGAAAAGTGCACATGCTGATTGCTTACATTGATGGCATCCTTTAAGTTCGCACTGATACAAGAGCCTGCTGTCACTTTGTGAAACATGATGTGGAGATGCTGGCGTTGGACTGGGGTAAACACAGTAAGAGTTTTAACAACACCAGGTTAAAGTCCAACAGCTTTATTTAGTAGCAAATGCCATTAGCTTTTGGAGCGCTGCTCCTTTGTCAGATGGAGTGGAAATCTGGATTTCCACTCCATCTGACGAAGGAGCAGCGCTCCGAAAGCTAATGGCATTTGCTACCGAATAAACCTGTTGGACTTTAACCTGGTGTTGTTAAAACTCTTTCTTTGTGAAACAAGCAAAAGTGTTGACGAATGGAAATGCAATGTATGTGTGTGGGCGTGTGGGCAAGTGAGGACCCCAAGCCTCAAGTTCCCTTTAACTTCCAGCCTGAAAACCTGGTGCTCTCCCTGCCCGAAGATAAGTCCTTGAACTTGTCCTTACCTACTTGTCACAGATACTTTTGTTCATAACAGCATTGGTAGGAGTGATTACCACACAGTCCTTCTGGAGAGGAAGTACCCGGTGGCCAGCTTTACCATGTGGTGCGCTGCCACCCTACTAAATGGAGTAGATTCAGATCAAACAGTTCAAAACTCAGTCGCTATAGGACAATGTGTGTCACCAGTAACAACATTGCCTTCCACCATAGTCTACAGCCTCAGGGCTTGGCATGATACCTTTAGCATTGCCATGAAGCCAGGAGATCAGCCCTGGTCTAATAGGGAACCGACTTCCTAATTGGGGAGGTGGTGATGCAGTGGTAATGTCACAGGATGAGTAATCCAGTGGCCCAGGCTAATACTCTGGGACACAGTTCCAAATCCTTTCCTGGCAGCTGGTACAATTTAAATTTAGTAAATAAATCTGAACTTCAAATGCTTGTCTTGTTAATAGGGTCCTAAACATCTATCTGGTTCATTACTGTCCTATAGGAAAGGAAATCTGGCCTTCCCTCGTCTGGTCTACATACAACTCCAGAACCTTGTCTGGTCTGTATACAACTCCAGCAATGTGATTAAATCTTAACTGCCCTTTTAGCTGTTAGAGTGGGTCTGTGGCAAGTGCTGAGGGAACCAAGGAGGGAAAAATCTAGTTGCCCACGTTCTCACCAATCCATGTTGCAAATGCATCTGTCTATGGCAGTATTGGTGGGAATGATCACCAGGAAGTCCTGTCTTCACACTGAGGAAACTCCATAGTGCTGTGTGGCACTACCACCGTGCTAAATGGAATACATTTCCAACAGATCCAGCAATTCAAAACTGGACCTCCATGAGGTGCTGTGAGCCATCAGCAGAATTATACACAGCCATAGTCTAACATTGCGACTTGGCATATCCCTTATCAAACCGGGAGAGTGCAGGAAGGCAGGTCAGGAGCAGCAGCAGGTATATCTAAAAATGAGGTGTCAACCTGGTGACACAGCAGCACAGGACTACCTGCATGCTGAATAGCATATGATATAGATAAGTGATTCCACAATCAATGGATCAGATCTAAGCTTTGCAGTCCTGCCACATCCAGCTGTTAATGGTGTTGGACAATTAAACAGCTCACTGGAGGAGGAAGTCTACAAATATCCTTGAGGATAGGGAGCCCAGCACATCAGAGCAAATGATAAGGCATTTGCAACAATCATCAGCCAAAAGTGCTGAGTTGATGATCCATTTCGGCCTATTCTGGAAGTTCCAAGCATTACAGGTGCCAGTCTTAAGCCCATTTGTTTCACCGACATGACATCAAGAAACGGTTGAAGGCACTGGATACTGCAAAGTCTGGGCCTTTAACATTCAGGCAATTGGACTGGAGACTTCTGCTCCTGAACTAATTGCACCCCTAGCCAAGCTGTTGCAGTACAGCTGCGCAATGTGGAAAAATGTCCACCTATATCCTGTACACGAAATGCAGGACAAATCCAACCCAGCCAGTTAGCACACCGTGAGTTTACTCTTGGTCATCAGCAAAGTGAAGGAACAACCCTTACTCAGCAATAACCTGCTCAGATGCTCAGTTTGGGTTCTGCCAGGGTCACTCGGCACCTGACCTCATTATAGTCTCAGTCCAAACATAGACAAAAGAGCTGACGAGGGGAGGTGAGAGTGACTGCCCTTGACCTCAAGGCAACATTTGAATGCATGTGGTAATGAGTAGTCCAAGGAAAACTGGAGTTCATGGGAATCAGATAGTGGAGGTGATAATCATAAGAACTACGAGCAGGAGTAGGCAATTTAGCCCCTTGAACCTGCTCCACTATTTAATACAATCATGGCTGACCTCATCTTGGCCTCAACTCCACTTTCCTCCCCGTTCACCACAGCCCTTCAAACCCTTAATAATTAAAAATCTGTCCACCTCTTAAATTTATTTAAAGTCCCAGCACCCGGCTCACTCCGGGGTAGTGATTTCCACAGATTCACGACTCTTTGAGAAGTAATTCTCCTCATCTCTGTTTTAAATCTGCTACCCCTTATCCTGAAACTATGACCTCTCATTTTAGATTGCCCACAAGAGGAAACATCTTCTCCATGTCTACTTTGTCAATCCCCCTTATCATTTTGTGTACCTTAATTAGATCTCCTCTAATTCTTAACTCCAGGGAGTATCGTCCTAAAAAGCCCAACCTCTCTTCGTAAGTCAATCCCCTCATCTCTGGAATCAATCTAGTGAACCTTCTCTGAACTGCCTCCAACGCAACTAAATCCCTCCAAGTAAGGGGACCAAAGCTTGTGCACAATATTCTAAGTGCGGTCTCACTAATGCTTTGTACAGTAGCAGCAACACTTCACTACTTTTATATTCTATCTCTTTAGCAACAAATGCCAAGATTCCATTTGCTTTCTTTGTTACCTGCGTACTAGTTTTCTGTGATTCATGCACAAAGACACTCAGATCTGGAGTTTCTCTCCATTTAGATAATTTGCCTTTGCATTTTTCCTACCTCACACTTGTCCACATTAAAATCTATTACTTAACCTATCTCTATCTGATTGTAAATTTCTTATTTTATTATCGCAACTTACCACCCCATCTACTTTAGTGTCATCAGCAAATTTGGCTATGGTACTTACTATTCCTGCATCCAAGTCATTAATATAGATTGTAAATAATTGGGACCTGAGGACTAGACCCTATGGCAGCCAACTAGTTATATCTTGCCAGCCTGAGGAAGACCCATTTATCCTGACTCTCAGCTTTGATAGAAGATTGGCTAACCAACAGAAAGCAAATAAATTACCCCTTATCCCATGTGAACTAACCTTGTGTATTAAGCTTTTGTGCTGCACCTTATCTGGAAGTCCAGGTAAGCTACATTTACAGGAACATCATTATCCACCTTGCTTGTTACATCTTCGAAGAACTCAAGCAAATTAGTCAAACATGATTTACCCTTCATAAAACCATGCTGACTAATGGATTGCATTTTGATTTTCTAAATGTCCTGTTAATACTTCAAAGAACAATACAGCACAGGAACAGGCCCTTCGGCCCTCCAAGCCCATGCCGCTCCCTGGTCCAAACTAGACCATTCTTTTGTATCCCTCCATTCCCACTCCGTTCATGTGGCTATCTAGATAAGTCTTAAACGTTCCCAGTGTGTCCGCCTCCACCACCTTGCCCGGCAGCGCATTCCAGGCCCCCACCACCCTCTATGTAAAATACGTCCTTCTGATATCCATGTGAAACCTCCCCCCCCCCCCCCCCCCTCACCTTGAACCTATGACCCCTCGTGAACGTCACCACCGACCTGGGAAAAAGCTTCCCACCGTTCACCCTATCTATGCCTTTCATAATTTTATACACCTCTATTAGGTCACCCCCTCATCCTCTGTCTTTCCAGTGAGAACAACTCCAGTTTACCCAATCTCTCCTTATAACTAAGCCCTTCCATACCAGGCAACATCCTGGTAAACCTTCTCTGCACTCTCTCTAAAGCCTCCACGTCCTTCTGGTAGTGTGGCGACCAGAACTGGGCGCAGTATTCCAAATGTGGCCGAACCAACGTTCTATACAACTGCAACATCAGACCCCAACTTTTATACTCTATGCCCCGTCCTATAAAGGCAAGCATGCCATATGCCTTATTCACTACCTTCTCCACCTGTGACGTCACCTTCAAGGATCTGTGGACTTGCACACCCAGGTCCCTCTGCGTATCTACACCCTTTATGGTTCTGCCATTTATCATATAGCTCCCCCCTACGTTAGTTCTACCAAAATGCATCACATCGCATTTATCTGGATTGAACTCCATCTGCCATTTCTTTGTCCGAATTTCCAGCCTATCTATCCTTCTGTAGCCTCTGACAATGTTCCTCACTATCTGCAAGTCCAGCCATTTTTGTGTCGTCCGCACACTTACTGATCACCCCAGTTACACCTTCTTCCAGATCGTTGATATAAATCACAAACAGCAGAGGTCCCAATACAGAGCCCTGCGGAACACCACTAGTCACAGGCCTCCAGCCGGAAAAAGACCCTTCCACTACCACCGTCTGTCTTCTGTGACCAAGCCAGTTCTCCACCCATCTAGCCACCTCCCCCTTTATCCCATGAGATCCAACCTTTTGCACCAACCTACCATGAGGGACTTTGTCAAACGCTTTATTGAAGTCCATATACATGACATCCACGGCCCTTCCCTCATCAACCATTCTAGTCACTTCTTCAAAAAACTCCACCAGGTCAGTGAGGTATGACCTCCCTCTCACACAACCATGCTGACTATCGTTAATGAGTTTATTCCTTTCTAAATGCGCATACATCCTATCTCTAAGAATCCTCTCCAACAACTTCCCTACCACGGACGTCAAGCTCACCAGCCTATAATTTCCCGGGTTATCCTTCCTACACTTCTTAAATAACGGGACCACATTAGCTATCCTCCAATTCTCTGGGACCTCACCTGCGTCCAGTGACGAGACAAAGATTTGCGTCAGAGGCCCAGCGATTTCACCTCCCGACTCCCTGAGCAGCCTTGGATAGATTCCATCAGGCCCTGGGGATTTGTCAGTCTTTATATTCCTTAAAAAACCTAACACTTCCTCCCTTGTAATGGAGATTTTCTCTAACGGGTCAACACTCCCCTCCGAGACACTCCCAGTCAACACATCCCCCTCCTTTGTGAATACCGACGCAAAGTATTCATTTAGGATCTCCCCTACTTCTTTGGGCTCTAAGCATAATTCCCCACTTTTGTTCCTGAGAGGTCCGATTTTTTCCCTGACAACGCTTTTGTTCCTAACGTATTAATAAAATGCCTTGGGATTCTCCTTAATCCTGTCTGCCAAGGACATTTCGGGACCCCTTTTTGCCCTTCTAATTCCTCGTTTGAGTTCTTTCCTACTTTCTTTGTATTCCTCCAGAGCTCCCTCCGTTTTTAGCTGCCTGGACCTAACGTACGCCTCTTTTCTTTTTGACCAATCCCTCAATTTCCCTGGTTATCCACGGTTCTCGAATCCTACCCTTCCTATTCGTCTTTTTTACAGGCACATGCCTATCCTGCAGCCCTAACAACTGTTCCTTAAAAGACTCCCACATGTCAGATGTGGATTTACCCTCAAACAGCCTCTCCCAATCAAGAGCTGCCAATTTCTGCCTAATCCCACTAAAGTTAGCCTTCCCCAATCCAACACCTTACCCTTGGGACACCACTCATCCTTTTCCATCACTATCCTAAAGCTAACAGAATTGTGGTCACTATTTGCCACATGTTCCTCTACCGAAACTTTGAAGACCTGACTGGGCTCATTCCCCAGTACTAGGTCCTTTATAATGGATTCTAACAACTTCCCAACAACAGATGTTAAACTAATTAGAACATAAGAAATAGGAGCAGGAGTAGGCCATCTAGCCCCTCGAGCCTGCCCCGCCATTCAATAAGATCATGGCTGATCTGACGTGGATCAGTACCACTTACCCGCCTGATCCCCATAACCCTTAATTCCCTTACCGCTCAGGAATCCATCCATCCACGCTTTAAACATATTCAGCGAGGTAGCCTCCACCACCTCAGTGGGCAGAGAATTCCATTGGCCGATAGTTTCCTACGTTTTGCTTCCCTTTTTAAATAAGGGGGTTATATTAGCATTTTTCC
Source organism: Mustelus asterias (assembly GCF_964213995.1). Lineage (NCBI taxonomy): Eukaryota > Metazoa > Chordata > Chondrichthyes > Carcharhiniformes > Triakidae > Mustelus > Mustelus asterias. The sequence continues at coordinate 69,110,828 of NC_135811.1, read as the reverse complement.
AATCCACTGGAACCTTTCCCCCATCCAGGGAATTTTGGAATATTGTAATCAATAGATCCACTATCTCCAATGACACTCCATTTAAGGCCCTAGGATGTAGGCCATCAGGCCCTGGGGACTTGCCCACCTTCAACCACAATAGTTTGCTCAGTACTTTTTCCCTAGTGACACTAACAGTTCTAAGTTCTTCCTTTTCTATAACATCTGCATTTTCTGTTACTATTTGGACAGTATTCATTTCCTCCACCATGAAAACTGTGACTATACTATCCCCAATTACAACTACATTTCTCTTTCCTGCCCCCCAACTGACTTCCTGAACCATGGTGGCATGGTCCATTAGTTCATCCTCCATACAGTCCCCTCTTTCATCCACACAGGAAGCAAGAATTTGAACCGTTGGACAGGGACAAGGGCTGAGGCTCCTGCAGTCCTACCTCTTGGATCTCTGCATGACCCATAGAATCATAGAATTCCTACAGTTCAGAAGGAAGTCATTCGACCCATCAAGTCTGCACCAACTCTCCAGCACAGCATTTCACTGAGGCCCTATCCCCATAGCCCTATGTATTTACCCCTTCGCAACACGCCCTCCTGTCCTTGACCACTAACAGAATTTAAGGCAATTAAGCTAAGGGGTGTGACTGCCTCCTGAAACAGTGTCCGGGTGTGTCTCGCCTTTCCTGATGTGTCACAATATCTGAAGTTCAGACTCCAGCTCACTAATTCTGAGCCAAAGTTCCTTCAGCAACCAATATTTGTCACAGACCTGGTTGTTATGAACCACAATGGGATCCACCAGCTCCCATATGTTGCAGCTACAACAAATCATCTGGCCCTGCATCCCTATTTTGTTTTATTGGATTATTTAATTTAGAATTTAAATTTGTTTTTACTTTTACCATAAATCTCTACTTTCCACAATTTCTGTTTCCCTACCTAGCTTTCACCTCCAAAGTCTGAAAAGTAGAAGTGAGAAAGACTCACCAACCAGCCACTTACCTGTGATAACACACAGGTGTGTCCACTCCTCCTGTCTTGGCCTGAAATTGTCCCCACTGATCTGTGTCCACCGTAAAAAAAAACAAGACACCGCAATACCCCTTTCCATACTTTCCTTAACTCCCACACTTGCCTTAACTCCCAAGCACTCAGAGCAAAATGCCATTCTGCTGGTTGGATTTGTACCTGGCACAAAGGGCAGAGGTTTTTCCAACCAGCTCAGTCCTGGGATATCATTTCAGGCGTTCTTCAGAGACACATCCTCGGCCCAGCCTCATCAGCTTCTTCACCAATGACCTGTCCATCATAGATCAGAAATGGAGATATTTGCTGATGATTGCACAATGTTCAGTAGCATTCGCGAATCAGATACTGAAGCAGTTTGTGACATGGACAGCATTCAGTCTTTAACTGATAAGTGGCAATAACATTGCCTCGCAATTGTATGACATGAATGACCATCTCCAACTGGAGAATCCAACCATCTCCCTTGACATTCAATGGCAATACCATTGCAGAATCCCCCACCAACATGCTGGGGGCTAGCATTAATCAGAAACTGAGCTGGGCCATATAACTACTGTAGCTACAAGAATAAGTCAGAGATTGGAAATTCAGTGGAGAGTAACTCACCGCCTGACTACCCAATGCCTGTCCACCAGCTACAAGGCACACGGAGTGTGGTAGAATACTTGCCTGAATGAAGCAGCTCCAATATCACTTAAGACGCTCAGCCTGCTTGATTGGCACCACATCCACCACCTTCAGCATGCGCTTTTCTACCACTAACATAGTGGCAGCAGTGTGTGCCGTCTACAAGATGTAGCGCAGCAACTCCTCAAGGCCCCTTTGTCAACACCTTCCAAACCTGTGACCTCTGCCACCTAGAAGGATAAGGGCAGCAGGTGGATAGGATCACTACAACCTGCAAATTTCCTTCCAGACCATGCACTATCCTGAGAACAATATCGTTTCTTAACTGTCTCTGGGTCAAAATACTGTAAGTCCTTAAAAGTCCATGAAACCATTGTTGATTGTCGTAAAAACGCATCTGGTTCAATAATGTCCTTTAGGGAAGGAAATCTGCCATCATTACCTGTTCTGGCCTTCATGTGACTCCAGAGCCACAGAAATATAGTTGACTCTCAAATGCCCTTGGGCAACTAGGATGGGCAATAAATTCTGGCCAGCCAGTGATGGCCATGTCCCATGAATGAAAAAAAAGCATTGTGGGTGTCACTACACATGTATTTCAGTGACTCACCATCACCTTCTGAAGGGCAATTATGAATGAGCAATAAAAATGCTGGCCTAGTGAACAACATCCACATCCCATGGAAGAATAACTTTTGAAAAGTGAGTGCAGGAGCAGTATGAGGCACATCTAATGATGGAGCTGTTAATGTGGTGAAGTTACAACACAGGATTGCATGTGGGCCAAACAGTAGAGACCGCATGAGATAGCAATAATCTACTCTAGAATACTGAGTTTGTTTTCTGCCAGGTCCACTAACAGTCTTGGTCCAAACAGGGATAAAAGAGGTTCCAGAGGTATGGTGAGAGTCACTGCCCTTGATATTAAAGTAGTGTCTGACTTAATCGTGGCTTCAAAGAGCCACAACTAACAAATCAGATCAAAGTACTGCAACCATCCAGTACTTTGATCTGATCCAGTCATGAATGATGGTGGACAATTAAACAAGTAGAGCAGGAAACTCCACAAATATCCCCAACCTTAATGATAGAGGTGCCCACAACTTCAATGCAAAAGATAAGGCTGAATTAGTTGCAACCATCTTCAGCCAGAAGTGCCAATGGTAATCCAGCTCAGTTTCCACCATCACAGCTACCAGTTTCCAACCAATTTAATTCACTCCGCATGATATGAAGGATAGCTGAAAGCACTGGTAAGATTATTGGACCTGAAAACATCGTAGATGTCTTTCGCGTTGTGCTCCAGAACTCGCAGTGCTCCTAACCTGGTTGTTTCAGTACATTTACAACACTGGCATATACCTGATGTGGAAAATTGCCCAAGTTTGCCATGTCCACAAAAAGCATAAAAAATCCAACGGGCAGGTACCACCTCATCAGTGCTCTCTGTATCATCAGCAAAGTGATGGAAGGTGTCGCCAAGAGTGCTATCAAGTGGCACTTACTCAACAACCACCTCCTCTCCAATGCTAATTTTGGGTTCCTCCACGGCCACTTACAGCCTTGGTCCAAACATGGACAAAAGAGCAGAATTTTGAAGATGAGGTGGAGTATGACTTCCCTGAACATCAAGGCAGCATTTGACTGAGTTATGGTATCAAAGAGCCCTTGTGGTTGTTGGAAGCCAAAACATTTCTGCAAGATACATCAAGGTAATGCCCCCTAAGCTCAATCATTTTCAATTACTTCATCAATGACCTTTCTTCTATTGCAAGGTCATAAGTGGGGATTGTTGACCAGACACCCAGATTTTTGGTAAAGATTCAGTGAAGGACCAATAACATTTGAGATTCAAGATACATGCTGATGGAATAAAGCTACAAGATACCATGGATTTTAAACAGATAATACTAAACTTTACAATTTAGTAAAGGATGGCATGGTGGCACAGTGATTAGCACTGCTGCCTCAGAGCACCAGGGACCTTGGTTTGATTCCGGCTTGGTTCACTGTCTGTGTGGAGTCTGCACATGCCCCCCGTGTTTGCGTGAGTTTCCTCTGGGTGCTCCAGTTTCCTTCCCCCACAGTCCGAAAGATGTGCTGTTAGGCCATGTTAAATTCACCCTCAGTGTACCTGAACAAAAGCGGAAGTGTGGCGACTAGGGGACTTTCACAGTAAGTTAATTGCAGTGTTAATGTAAGGCTACTTATGGACACTAATAAATAAACTTTAAAACTTTTAATATAAGAACGAGGTTCTGTAATAACTTACAACAATGACCTTAAGTTCTAACATTCAGGGTTAACATGAGATGCATGTAATTTAACAGGCAAACTGTTGTCAAACACACCATATTACACAACACATGGCAAACGTGGTCAAAGCAGAGTCCATGGATATCTCGTTAATTCACACATCCATAACACCGTGAGTCAGTCAATCTTCCTGAAACTCTGTCTCTCTTATGAGGGACTCTCATCTTCATTATCAAAGATCTAACCTTGGAGTTCTCTCCAAAGGTTGTTCCAAAGAACAAAGAACAGTACATCACAGGAACAGGCCCTTCAGCCCTCCAAGCCTGCGCCGCTCATGTGTCCAACTAGACCATTCGTTTGTATCCCTCTATTCCCAGTCTGTTCATGTGGCTATCTGGATAAGTCTTAAACGATCCCAGCGAGTCCGCCTCAATCACCTTGCTTGGGAGTGCATTCCAGGCCCCCACCACCCTCTGTGTAAAATACGTCCCCCTGACATCTGTGTTGAACCTTGCCCCCTCACCTTGAACCTGTGACCCCTTGTGTTCGTTACCTCCAACCTGGGAAAAAGTTTCCCACTGTTCACCCTATCTATGCCCTTCATAATTTTATACACCTCTATTAGGTCGCCCCTCATCCTCCGTCTTTCCAGGGAGAACATCCCCAGTTTACCCAATCTCTCCTCATAGCTGAGACCCTCCATACCAGGCAACATCCTGGTAAACCTTTTCTGTACTCTCTCCAAAGCCTCCACGTCCTCCTGGTAGTGTGGCGACCAGAACTGGACACAGTATTCCAAATGTGGCCTAACCAACATTCTATACAGCCGCAACATCATATGCCAACTTTTATATTCTATGTCCCGTCCAATAAAGGCAAGCATGCCATATGCCTTCTTGACCACCTCTCCACCTGTGCTGCCACCTTTAAGGATCTGTGGACTTGTACACCCAGGTCCCTCTGTGTGTCTATACTCCTGATGGTTCCGCCATTTATTATATAGCTCCCCCTTACATTAGATCTACCGAAATGCATCACTTCGCATTTATCTGGATTAAATTCCATCTGCCATTTCTCCGCCCAATGTTCCAGCCTATCTATATCCTGCTGTATTCTCTGACAATGTTCATCACTATCCGCAACTCCAGCAATCTTTGTGTTGTCCGCAAACTTACTGATCACACCAGTTACATCTTCCTCCAAATCATTTACAGATATCACAAACAGCAGAGGTCCCAGTACAGAGCCCTGCAGAACACCACTAGTCACAGACCTCCAACCGGAAAAAGACCCCTCCACTGTTACCCTCTGTCTTCTATGGCTAAGCCAGTTCTCCACCCATCTAGCTCACCTTTTATCCCGTGAGATTTAACCTTTTGCACCAGCCTGACATGAAGGACCTTGTCAAACGCTTTACTAAATTCCATATAGACGACATCCACGGCCCTTCCCTCATCAATCGTTTTTGTCACCACCTCAAAAAACTCAACCAAATTTGTGAGGCATGACCTCCCTCGTACAAAACCATGCTGTCTATTGCTAATGAGATTATTCAGTTCTAAATGCGCATATATCCTAACTCTAAGAATCTTCTCCAACAATTTCCCTACCACGGACGTCAAGCTCAACGGCCTATAATTACCCGGGTTATCCTTGCTACCCTTCTTAAATAACGGGACCACATTTGCTATCCTCCAATCCTCTGGGACCTCACCTGTGTCCAGCGAAGAGACAAAGATTTCTGTTAGAGGCTCAGCAATTTCATCTCTTGCCTCCCTGATGAGTTTAGGATAGATGCCATCTGGCCCTGGGGATTTGTCTGTCTTAATGTTTCCTAAAAAACCTAACACTTCCTCCCTTGTAATTGAGATTTTTTCTAACGGGTCAACACATCTCTCTGAGACAATACCAGTCAACATGTCCCTCTCCTTTGTGAATACTGATGCAAAGTATTCGTTTAGGATCTCACCTACTTCCTTTGGTTCTAAGCATAATTCCCCTCCTTTGTCCCTGAGAGGTCCGATTCTTTCCCTAACAACCCTCTTGTTCCTAACGTATGTATAAAATGCCTTAGGATTCTCCTTAATCCTGTCTGCCAAGGACATTTCGTGACCCCTTTTTGCCCTTCTAACTCCCTGTTTGAGTTCTTTTCTACTTTCTCTGTATTCCTCCAGTGCTCCATCTGTTTTTAGCTGCCTGGACCTCATGTATGCCTCTTTTTTCTTTTTGATTAGACCCACAATTTCACTGGTTATCCACGGCTCTCGAATCCTACCTTTCCTATCCTTCTCTTTACAGGCACATACCTGTCCTGCAGTCCTATCAACTGCTCCTTAAAAGACTCCCACATGCCAGATGTGGACTCGCCCTCAAACAGCCTCTCCCAATCAACAGCCACCAAATCCTGCCTAATCCGGCTATAGTTAGCCTTCCCCCAATTCATAACCAGTTTGGATGGTCTCAACAATGGCCCACATCACAGGGTTTCAATCTCATCTTCTGAGATTCGATTCCTCCAGAGTCTGGGTTTGGACTCAAGCACCAACTCACAAACACAACTTCAATTCTTTGGCCATACTGAGCAGAACACCATGGTTCCAAAAGGGTGCCTTTACCCCAGTGGCCCACTGCATAGAGTCACCAATCTTCTGCTGTCCTCTTCAATTTTAAAGACTTCTCCTGAACCCTCTTCAAGTGTGCTAACTGCAGCCCTTTCTAACTTGTTCGACTCTCTTTTTAACTTAACTGGGACACCTTCCTGTCCCTGTCCCCTGTCTGGAAGTCTTCTTTTGGAACTGCTCCCAGTCCTCTCTCCCTGTTCCCTGCCTGGGATACATGTCTTCAATTTCCACTTCAGGTGCTCCACTTCTAGTCACAGCTCCTGGCTTTTCAATCCATTCTGCACAAATGCGCTGGGCCCAGGAAAGTGCAGTTCTGCATTGTGCAGCCCACTCCCAGTCTGTCAAGGTTTGAAGTTCCCCATCTTCTGCTCTCCACTGAAGTAAGTAGGAAAGAGGACTTTACAGGGTCAACAGGTCTGGGTTTGCCATTCTTGTTTCCGGTGCCTGAGTGTATGTAGTTCCATTCCTTATATGCTTCATTTGATACAACTGATGGCTTGTTAGGCCATTTTATAGTCAACCACATTCATAGACTAGGATAGAATCCCTACGGTACAGAAGGAGGCCATTAGGCCTATCAAGCCTGCACTGACAACAATCCCACCTCGGCACTACCCCTGTAACCTCACGTATTCACCCTGTTCATCTCCTTGACACTGAAGGGCAATTTAGCATAGCTGAAGGTCTGGAGTCACTTGAAGGTTAGACCGGGTGAGGACAGTAGATTTCCTTCCCTAAAAGGGCATTGGAGAACCAGATTTCTATTGAATTCAAATTCCACCATCTGGTGGGATTCGAACCTGGGTCCCCAGAGCATTATGCTGGGTCTCTGGATCAGTCGTCCAGCGACAATACCACTGTGCCACTGCCACCAGTTTACTGTTCAGTTTCCAATAATGGGCTTTCAGATAAGAACATAGGAACAGGAGAAGGCTACTCAGCCCGTCGTTCCTGCTCTGTTATTTAACATTATCAGATACTTCAATGTCTTTTACCCACACTATCCCCATCTTTATGTTATTGTTAATCAGAAATCTATCAACAATGCTTTAAACCTACTCAATGACTGAGCTTCCACAGCCCCCGGGTAGAGAATTTCAAAAATTCACAATCCTCTGCAATTCCTCCTCATTTTGATCCCTTATTTTGAAATTGTGCCCTTGGTTTAGACTCCCCAAACAAGGGAAACAACTTACCTACATCTACCCCGCCTATTCCTTTAAATATATTGTAGGTTTCAATAAGATCACCTCTCATTCTTCAAAACTCTAGAGAACATAGGCCCAGTTTGCCTAATCTCTCTTCATAAGACAGTCCCGCCATCCCTGGAACAAGTCTGGTGAACCTTTGCTGCACTCCCTTAATGGCAATAATATCCATTCTGAGGTAAGGGGACTGAAACTGCGCACACTACTCCAGGTGCAGCCAAACTAAGCTCCTATACAATTGAAGCAAGATTCACTACTTCTGTACTCAAATCCTCTTGTGATAAAGGCTAACATTCCATTAGTCTTCTTAATAGCTTGCTGAACCTGCATGTTAGCCTTCAGTGACTTATGGACAAGGACACCCAGGTCCCTTTGTACATCTCCACTTTCTAATTTCTTATTGTTTAGGAAATACTCTGCACATTTGTTTCTTCTACAAAAAAGTGGTTATCTTACATTTTTCCACATTACATTCTATCTGCCATGTTCTTGCACACTCACTATGTCTTTCCAAATCCTCTTGTAGCCGCTTTACATCTTCCTCACAGCACACATTCCCGCCTAGCTTTGTGTCATCTGTGTATTTGGAAATATTACATTCGGTCCCCACGTCCAGATCATTGATATATGTTGTGAACAGTTGGGGCCTAAGTACTGATCCTTGCGGTACCCCACTAGGCACAGCCTGCCAACATGAGAAGACCCGTTTATTCCTACTCTGTTTTCTGTCTGTTAGCCAATCTTCAATACATAATAGTATGTTGTCTCCTATCCTGTGTGCTTTTATTTTACTAATTAACCTCCTGTGGGGGACTTTGCAAAAGCCTTCTGAAAATCCCAATATCCATTGATTCTTTATCAATTTTGTTTGCAACATCCTCAGCAAACTCCAACAAGTTTGTCAAACATGATTTCCCATTTGTAACTCCATGCTGATTGGGCATGTGTCTATTTATCGCATCCTTTATAATAGATCCTAGCAATTTTCCCACCACCGATGTAAAGCTAATAGGTCTATAGTTCCCGATTTTCTCTTTCCCTCCCTTCTTAAACAGTGCGGTGACATTTGCTGCCCATCAATCTTCAGGAGCCATTCCAGAATCTACTGAATTTTGGAAGATGATCACCAATACATCCATCATCTCTATAGCAACCTCTTTCGGTCTTGGGGTCTTAACAACTTTCAGTCCCATTAATTTCTCCAATAACCTTTTTATTTATACTAATTTCCTTCAACTCTCCTGAGTCCCTTGGATCTCCACATCTGGGAGATTTCCTGTATGTTCCTTAGAGGAAACTCTCTTATGGCAATAAAAACATAATTTCTTTACATCACTCTTATCCTGTATCAGCTTTATTGACTGAAACAGCTTCTGCTTTCTCGATAAAGCAAGACTCTTCCTCAACTTTCTCTATGGGTTTGCAAATGGAGATGTACTGCCTAAGTGATATATCAGACTGTAAGCTGTTGTGAGAGTCCCTTTCACACTGAGCCACTTCATGCTGTTGGATTTCTTTCTCTCTTTGAAACTCAGCGGAAGCTTTTGCATTTACATTTCTTTTGCTCTTTCTCTTTCTTCCCTTGCTAACTTCTCTCTCCAGAGTTCAAACTCAAACTTTCACGTCTCTCTTTCTATTTCCTTTCATTTCAAGTTCATGCTTCTTCATTTTTTTCTGCCTCAAGCTGCTTCATCTGCAACTGAATTCTGTCTAACTCAGGAATCTGGAATAACGTTTCCTTCTCCCAGTCCCAGATGCCGTGCTATTATCTCAATGATTTCTGCTTTCTTCGCCCCCTGCTTTGAACTCTACCTCTGCTGCTAGTGCAATTAACTGAGGCCTGATCGATTGTTGCAAATCACTGAGATAAATCGTCCCTTGACAGAAAAGTCTTAGCAATTGAGAAAGCCATCCTGCTTTTCAATCAATCTTCACCATGGAAATGTTATGAATCTTAACCTGAGCAAGTATCAGCACTCGTATTCATCAGTGGATTTGGAATCTCTCAGTAGCTCCTAGTTTATGTTATGATCCTTGACTAGACTCCCAAGGTTTAGGTTTGCTAGGGACCAATAACATTTTGTTTAAAGTTGACAAAGTTTGAGATCCAAACACTTATGCAGAGAATAAAACTACAGGATTCCACACGTTTTGAGAAAACAAATACACTTTCCAGGGCCAGAAAGATAAAACAATTTCCAGTATCTATTATACTCTAATATTCAGAGTTAATATGAGGTACATGTGAATTAACAGGTTAAGCACATCATAATACACAATAAATGGCAGATGCAACCAAGACAGAGCCTGCATATTTCTCTCTGTCCACCATCTACAAGACACAAATCAGAGTGTGATGGGATATTCTCTGTTTGCTTGGATGGTTTTGGCTCCGACAACACTCACAAAACTTGACACCATCCAGTTGAATTGATCAGCATCCATCTACTAACTTAAATATTCATCCCCTCCATCACCAATGTGCAGTGGCAGCCGTGTATACCGTTTGCAAGATGCACTGCAGCAACTAGCCAAGTTTCCTTAGACAACACCTTCCAAATCAGTGACCTATACTATCTGGAAGGACAAGGGTAGCAGATACCTGGGAACACCACCTCGCCAAGCCACACAACATCCTGACTTGGAAATATATCACCATTCCTTCACTGTCGCTGGGTCAAAATCCTAGAATGCGCTCCCTAACACCACTGTGGGTGTCTCTACATGACATGGACTGCAGCGTTTCAAGAAGGCAGCTCACCACCACCTTCTCAAGGGGCAATTAGGGTTAGGCAATAAATGCTGGCCTTGCTCACACTGTTCACATCCCTTGAAAGAATGAAAAATTGACCCACTCCAGCTCTTGCTACTGTTAGTATTTACATGCTGGTAGAAGATTTTGGACTTTGTTTATGTTAACGCCCATTCTATTCTCATGTTTTCTTGCCCTAGTCTTACTTTCCTTTTTAATTGCCTACTCAATCATTGTATTTGACCTGGTCAGTTGCAGACTTCAGCTGACATCCATCAGACCCTCCTTTTTTATGTATTGTATGTTTTCAAGAATCCGTTAGATATAGCTCTTGGGATGAAGGGAATCAAAGGCTATGGGGGGAATATGGGATCAGGTTATTGAGTTGGATGATTAGCTATGATCAGAATGAATGGAGAAGCAGGCTGGAAGAATTCTCTGTTTTGTTTTCCCCCAGGAAGCCCAGGCCTCTGCCAGTTTAGAAAGTTCTATTTTAGATTGTTTCTTGCTTTTCACCATTACTAGGTTATGACCCAATTGTCACCCCTATCCAAGTGTTCTTCCAGAGACAATTGGTCCACCTTATTCTCCAGCAGCACATCCACCAATGCCTCTTTCCTGTCTGAACCAAGAACCTATGAGTCAAGGACGTTCTGCTGAATACATTTCAGAAATTCCTTCCCCTTCCTTCCTTCCTTTTCACTCTGAAATTAGCCCAATTGGCATTTGGGTAATTAAAACACTAATGTCACCATACCATAAATCTTGTGGCTCTCGGTGATTTCCGTACAGATTTCTTCCTTTGTTTCTCTCATTATTTGGAGGCCTATTGAGTATCCCTAATAGAGTGATAATTCTTTATTTGCTTCTCAACCTTAACCACATAGATTCTGCCTTTAACCCCTCAAAGAATAGAAACATAGAGGAGTTGGCCACTGTCGTATTATCCAAAACTCTCACTCCTTATGCAGCATTTCATTCCTCTTTTCTTCTTTGATATACCAATGTCCACCCCCTTGCCAATTTAGCTTCAACTCGCCCTATCCACAATACTGAAACTAAAGCAAAATTCTCCAGGCGCTGGAAATCTGACATCAAAACAGAAAATGCTGGAAATACTCAACAGATCTGGAAGGAGAGAGGGAAGAAGTAACATTTTAGATAATTGACATTGAGGACATTGGTCCCAGTCTTGTTGAGGTGCAGCCTGGGCCTATTGAACAGTTGGCTCCTGCCCAGAAATAGTCCAAATGCCGCAAGAATCTGAAGCTTCCCCTCCATCACCATGTCTCAAAGCATGCATTCCTATTTCCTATTTCTCCTCTGGCTAGCACATGGCACTGGGAGTATCACAGAATCACAGAATACTACAGTGCAGAAGAGGCCCTTCGGCCCATCGAGTCTGCACTAGCGCATGAAAGGCCCCGACCTGCCCACCTAATCCCACTTGCCAGCACTTGGCCCATAGCCTTGAATGTTATGGCGTGCCAAGTACTCATCCAGGTACTTTTTAAAGGATGTGAGACATCCCGCCTCCACCATCCTCCCAGGCAGCGCATTCCAGACCGTCACCGCCTTCTGAGTAAAAAGGTTTATCCTCAAATCCCCCCTAAACCTCCCACCCCTCACTTTTAACTTGTGTCCCCTCGTAATTGACCCTTCAACTGCTCCCTATCCACCCTGTCCATGCCCCCATAATCTTGAACAACTCAAGCTGATCTTTCTCTACGCCCTAGCTATGATTGTAAGACTACATTCTGCACTCTCTCGTTTCCTTCTCTATGAATGATATGTTTTGTCTGTGTAGCGTGCAAGAAACAATACTTTTCATCACCACTACGGTGGTGTCGTCAGCAAACTTGAAAATCGAGTTGGAGGGGAATTTGGTTACACAGTCATAGGTGTATAAGGAGTATAGTAGGGGGCTGAGAACACAGCCTTGTGGGGCATCGGTGTTGAGGATAATCGCGGAGGACGTGTTGTTGCCTATCCTTACTGATTGTGGTCTGTGAGTTAGGAAGTTCAGGATCCAGTCGCAGAGGGTGGTGCCGAGGCCCGGGCCACAGAGTTTGGAGATGAGTTTCGTGGGAATAATGGTGTTGAAAGCTGAGCTGTAGTCAATAAATAGGAGTCTGACATAGGTGTCCTTGTTATCGAGGCGTTCCAGGGTTGAGTGCAGGGCCAGGGAAATGGCGTCTGCTGTGGACCTGTTGCGGCGGTAGGCAAACTGTAGTGGATCCAGGGAGTCCGGGAGGCTGGAATTGATGTCAGCAGCATATTAGCAGCATGATCCTCCACTTGGGATGGAAAGCCACCTTCCTTGATTTGTTGCATTAATTGCCAGGCTGGTCTTAATATAACATAAAAGTTCTGAGGTCTTTGAAATCCATTGAATGTTGAAGCAGCAGCAACAGTGTAAGCTCCCATATTCTCGAGAGTAATCTAGAGATTATTACCACTGAGGTACCACCATCCACTTTTCTCCCTAACTCTGGAAAATCTGATGATAGATTCTCAATAGTTATCCTTTCAATGCCATTGGTACCAATGTGTACCATACCTTCGAGCCTGCTCCCTTCCCCTTACAGAATATTCTGCACCATCTCCACAATGTCCATTCCCCTGGCAACAGTGAGGTAGCCCATCATTGAGCACTCACAACAACAGTTAGAGAAATGCCTGTCTGTCCCCCTGACTATGAGATCCTCTAGAGTGACTGCAGGACTATTCTTTGCTGTCACTTGCCCATTGGTGCCATCGTCTGAATTACAGTCCAAAAAGGTGCATCACTTCAACTTGTTTCCAAAATCAGTTTGAGAGTTCTGCATGCCCTGAACAAAGATCACTGCATTTTCTGCCCCATGCCTAGATAGCCATCTACTATTCTGAACTCTTTACTACCTCTTTGACCATACAATTCTGGTAACTCATCTTCCCTGATGCTCTCCAACGCCATCTGAGGCTCAGAAATCCTCAACACAAACTTGAGCATCTGGAGATATGTACGATATACTTGAACCCCAAGACCCAGGAAGTGGCCTGAAGTTCCCACAGGAACCAGAAACAACAGTTCTCAGCTCCAGCGAGGATCTTGAAATTAAATCTCTATTTCCTCTTTTAGTGCTTTGTTTAAATGATTAGTTGTAATTAATGCTTGTAGACCTGCTCTATGTCAATATTGACATCCTGCTATATGAACTCCGATTGAAGTTTTCAAGTTCCCAGCTTCTGAGATAGAGAGAGAATGGGAGAAACCATGATGAACAATCTCTTACCTGCTTTCCAGTGATATCCCACTTTGTGCACTCCCTCTCCAGTAATTTCCCTCTTCCCCTACACCACCACTATCAGTTCTGGATCTCCACACTGTTTTCTCTCAGGCTCACTCGCTCTGACACATGACACTCACAATGAGCCTATGGAATTTCACTGGAAATGGCCTTTCAAGAACACAAATTCAAAGAAGGAGTAGCCCACTTGGCACATCAAGCTTGTTCCACCATTCAGTATTATTATGGTGATCTTATTCCACAATGCCACTTTACTGCTCGATCCCTATTGTGACAATACTGTGCCAAAGAACAAAGAAAATTAGAGCACAGGAACAGGCCCTTCGGCCCTCCAAGCCTGCACCGACCATGCTGCCTGACTGAACTAAAACCCCCTACCCTTCAGGGGACCATATCCCTCTTCCCATCCTATTCATATATTTGTCAAGATGCCCCTTAAAAGTCACTATCTTATCTGCATCCCACCTCCCCCGGCAGCGAGTTCCAGCACCCACCACCCTCTGTGTAAAAAACTTGCCTCGTACATCGCCTTTAAACCTTGCCCCTTTCACCTTGCACCTTAGACCTATGCCCCCTAGTAATTGGCTCTTCCACCCTGGGAAAAACCTTCTGACTATCCACTCTGTCCATGCTCCTCATAATCTTGTAGACTTCTATCAGGTCGCCCCTCAACCTCCGTCGTTCCAGTGAGAACAAATCAAGTTTCTCCAACCTCTCCTCATAGCTAATGCCTTCCATATCAGGCAACATCCTGGTAAATCTTTTCTGTACCCTGTCCAAAGCCTCCACATCTTTCTGGTGGTGCGGCGACCAGAATTGAACACTATATTCCAAGTGCAGCCTAACTAAGGTTCTATAGAGCTGCAACATGACTTGCCAATTTTTAAACTCAATGCCCCGGCTGATGAAGGCAAGCATGCCGTATGCCTTCTTGACTACCTTCTCTACCTGCATTGCCACTTTCAGTGACCTGTATACCTGAATACCCAGATCCCTCTGCCTATCAGTACTCTTAAGAGTTCTGCCATTTACTATATATTTCCTATCTGTATTAGGCCTTCCAAAATGCATTACCTCACATTTGTCCGGATTAAGCTCCATCTGCCATCTCTCCGCCCAACTCTCCAATCAATCTATATCCTGCTGTATCCTCTGACGGTTCTCATCACTATCCGCAAATCCACCAACCTTTGTGTCATCTGCAAACTTAGTGATCAAACCAGTTACATTTTCCTCCAAATCATTTATATATATTACAAACAGCAAAGGTCCCAGCACTGATCATTGAGGAACGCCACTTGTCACAGCCCTCCATTCAGAAACGCACTCTTCCACTGCTACTCTCTGTCTTCTATGACTGAGTAAGAAGTTTAACAACACCAGGTTAAAGTCCAACAGGTTTATTTGGTAGCAAAAGCCACACAAGCTTTCGGAGCTCTTAGCCCCTTCTTCAGGTGAGTGGGAATTCTGTTCACAAACAGAGCTTATAAAGACACAGACTCAATTTACATGAATAATGGTTGGAATGCGAATACTTACAACTAATCAAGTCTTTAAGAAACGAAACAATGTGAGTGGAGAGAGCATCAAGACAGGCTAAAAAGATGTGTATTGTCTCCAGACAAGACAGCCAGTGAAACTCTGCAGGTCCACGCAACTGTGGGAGTTACAAATAGTGTGACATGAACCCAATATCCCGGTTGAGGCCGTCCTCGTGTGTGCGGAACTTGGCTATCAGTTTCTGCTCAGCGACTCTGCGCTGTCGTGTGTCGCGAAGGCCGCCTTGGAGAACGCTTACCCGAATATCAGAGGCCGAATGCCCGTGACCGCTGAAGTGCTCCCCAACAGGAAGAGAACAGTCTTGCCTGGTGATTGTCGAGCGGTGTTCATTCATCCGTTGTCGCAGCGTCTGCATAGTTTCCCCAATGTACCATGCCTCGGGACATCCTTTCTTGCAGCGTATCAGGGAGACAACGTTGGCCGAATTGCAAGAGTATGTACCGTGTACCTGGTGGATGGTGTTCTCACGTGAGATGATGGCATCTGTGTCGATGATCCGGCACGTCTTGCAGAGGTTGCTGTGGCAGGGTTGTGTGGTGTCATGGTCACTGTTCTCCTGAAGGCTGGGTAGTTTGCTGCGGACAATGGTCTGTTTGAGGTTGTGCGGTTGTTTGAAGGCAAGAAGTGGGGGTGTGGGGATGGCCTTGGCGAGATGTTTGTCTTCATCAATGACATGTTGAAGGCTCCGGAGGAGATGCCATAGCTTCTCCGCTCCGGGGAAGTACTGGACAACGAAGGGTACTCTGTCTACTGTGTCCTGTGTTTGTCTTCTGAGGAGGTCGGTGCGGTTTTTCGCTGTGGCTCGTTGGAACTGTTGATCAATGAGTCTAGCGCCATATCCTGTTCTTATGAGGGCATCTTTCAGCGTCTGGAGGTGTCTGTTGCGATCCTCCTCATCCGAGCAGATCCTGTGTATACGGAGGGCTTGTCCGTAGGGGATGGCTTCTTTAACGTGTTTAGGGTGGAAGCTGGAGAAGTGGAGCATCGTGAGGTTATCCGTGGGCTTGCGGTACAGTGAGGTGCTGAGGTGACCGTCCTTAATGGAGATGCGTGTGTCCAAGAATGCAACCGATTCCGGAGAGTAGTCTATGGTGAGCCTGATGGTGGGATGGAACTTGTTGATGTCATCATATGTCATGAAATCTGCAGATTTCCACTCCATCTGACGAAGGAGCAGTGCTCCGAAAGCGAATGGTATTTGCTACCAAATAAACCTGTTGGACTTTAACCTGGTGTTGTTAAAACTCTTACTGTGTTTACCCCAGTCCAACGCTGGCATCTCCACATCATGACCTCCGAGGATACAAAGATTTCTCTCAAGGCCCCAGCAATTTCCTCCCTTGCCTCTCTCAGTATTCTGGGGTATATCCCATCAGGCCCAGGGACTTGTCTACCTTAATGTTTCTCAAGAACTCCAAGACCTCCTCCCTTTTGATCTCAACATGACTCAAACTATCTACACATCCTTTCCCAGACTCATCATCCACCAAGTCCTTCTCTTTGGTGAATACTGACACAAAGTACTCATTTAATACCTCGCCCATTTCCTTTGGCTCCACGCATTGATTCCCTCCCTTGTCCTTGAGTGGACCAACCCTTTCTTGCTCTTTATGTATGTATAAAAAGCCTTGGGATTTTTCTTAATCCTGCTGGCCAATGATTTTTCATGACCCCTTTTAGCCCTGCTGACTCCTTGCTTAAGTTTCTTTCTACTTTCCTTGTATTCCACACTTGCTTCGTGTGTTCCCACAAATGCTTCCTTTTTCTCTTTGACTAGGCTCAGAATATCTCCCGTTATCCAAGGTTCCCAAAACTTGCCATACTTATCCTGCATCCTTACAGGATTGTGCCGGTCCTGAATCCCTATCAACTTACACTTGAAAGCCTCCCACATGCCAGATGTTAATTTGCCCTCAAACATCTGCCCCCAATCTACATTCTTCAGTTCCTACCTAATATTGTTGTAATTAGCCTTCCCCCAATTTAGCATCTTAACTTGTGGACTACACTTACCTTTATCCATCAATCAGTACCTTAAAGCTTACTGAATTGTAGTCACTGTTCTCGAACTGCTCTCCTACTGAAACATCGACCACCTGGCTGGGCCCATTCGCCAATACCAGGTCCAGTATGGCCCCTTCCCTAGTTGGACTATCTACATACTGTTTCAAGAAACCCCCCTGGATGCTCCTTACAAACTCTGCCTCATCCACTCCCCTAGCACTAAGTGAGTCCCAGTCAATATAGGGGAAGTTAAAATCTCCCACCACAAGAGCCCTGTTACTTTTACATCTTGCCAAAATCTGCCTGCATATCTGTTCCTCTATCTCCCGCTGGCAGTTGGGCGGCCTACAGTAAACCCCCAACACTGTGACTACCAGTGACTACACACCTATTCCTGAGCTCTACCAATATTGCCTTGCCGTATGAGCTGAGGTGTCCTCCCCCAGTGCAGCTGTGATATTCTCCTTAGCCAGTAGTGTAACTCCCCCACCCCTTTTACACCCCCCTCTATCCCACCTGAAACATCTGTATCCTGGGACGTTAAGCTGCCAATTCTTTCCTTCCCTTAACCAAGTCTCTGTAATGGCAACAACATCATAGTTCCAAGTACTAATCCAAGCTCTAAGTTCATCTGCCTTACCTGTTACACTTCTCGCATTGAAACAAATGCACCTCAGTCCATCAGACCCTCTTTGATTAGCAACCACACCCTGCCTGCTGTTTCTCTGAGTCTTACTGGCCCTACTCTCTGGTTCCCCTTCAGTTAATTCACCTTTGCTTTGGTTCCCACCCCCCCTGCCAAACTAATTTAAATCCTCCCGTGTGACAGTAGCAAACCTCCCAGTCGGAATATTTATGCTGTTAGGTAGTTTGATCATGTTTTCTGCAGTTTTTTCAAGCAGGTCTGGCATTTTTGTTTTGATGCTGTGCTGTCTGTACCGGTATCTTTTATTATTGCTGAATCAGGATAACAATACTTATTTTTAATTTGGGCTAATGCAGTGTCCTGGGGTTTTTTGACCCTTTGGAATCGTTGGGTGAGGAACGATTGACAGGTCAGTTGCCTTTGTACAGTTTTTTTCCCTCCCCCCACGGGGAAATACAAGGTTTTAGTTTCAGTTTGGGAAGAAGCTGTTGGGACTGCAGACTGAAAGCAGTGTTCTCTGTCTCTCTCTGGAGTGAAAATTCTGCTGAGAGTGAGTTCTTAGCTAGAAGCTGGTGAGAAGGATGCTGAAGGTTCCAAGGCATTTCAATTCCACATCAAGAGGAGTAATTTGCAGAAGGCGTTATGAGGCTGCAAAATCCAGCATACTTGTTTTCTGTGCTAAGCCTAGGACGGAGTGTTTGTTTGTGGGGGTTGTTCAGCTTGGAACAGTATACTTTATTTATTAGCATCACAAGTAGGTTTACATTAACACTGCAATGAAGTTACTGTGAAAATCCCCTAGTCGCCACACTCTGGCACCTGTTCGGGTACACTGAGGGAGAATTTAGCATGGCCAATGCACCTAACCAGCACGTCTTTCAGACTGTGGGAGGAAACCGGAGCACCCGAGGAAACCCATGCAGAGACAGGGAGAACATGCAGACTCCGCACAGGCAGTGACCCAAGCCGGGAATCGAACCCGGGACCCTGGTGCTGCGAGGCAGCAGTGCTAACCACTGTGCCACCATTCCATGATGTGGAGATGCCGGCGTTGGACTGGGGTGAACACAGTAAGAAGTCTCACAACACCAGGTTAAAGTCCAACAGGTTTATTTGGTAGCAAATACCATAAGCTTTCGGAGCACTGCTCCTTCGTCAGATGGAGTGGAAATGCCACCCATACTTGGCTGTTAAAGTTTATACAATATCATGGTTGTATCATTAGTAAGAATTATGCTAATTTTCTTATTATAGGTTAAATATGTTCTTAAATAAACTTTGTTTAATAAAAGCTTCCTAGTGGGTTACTTGAATTGCATCTGGAGTGAAACATTTTATGTTTACCCATGCCAAATTCAAAGTGCAAAACTTATGGTCTAAGCTGATTTTGTAAAACACCTTAGAGTTTCTAACCTGGATTATAAGACTGTATCAAAGAACAAAGAAAATTACACCACAGGAACAGGCCCTACAGCACTCCAAGCCTGCACTGACCATGCTGCCAGACTGAACAAAAACCCCCTATCCTTCCGGGGACCATATCCCTCCATTCCCATCCTATTCATATATTTGTCAAGACGCCCCTTAAAACTCACTATCGTATCTGCTTCCACTACCTCCCCCTGCAGCGAGTTCCAGGCACCCACCACCCTCTGTATAAAAAACTTGCCTCATACATCTCCTTTCAACCTTGTCCCTCACACCTTAAACTTATGCCCCCTAGTAATTGACTCTTCCACCCTGGGAAAAAGCTTCTGACTATCCACTCTGTCCATACCCCTCAATTGATTCCTTTGGGATATCAAAAATCTGACTATCCCAACCTTAAATATGTTGAACAATGGAGTATCCACAACCCTCTGCAGTAGAGAATTCCAAAAATTCATGACCCTTTGAGTGAAGAAGTTCTCCTTTTCTTGGTCCTAACATTATTGAGTAGTTTTAATGGGGGACTTTAATTACCAGATGTAGACTGGGACAGTGATAGTGTAAAGGGTGGTGAGGGGCAAATGTTCCTAGATTGTGTCCAGGGAAATGTTCCACAGCAGTATGTGTCCAGTCCAACAAGAAGGAGTGCACTGTTAGACCTGGTTCTTGGAGAGGAGGTGCGCCAAATAGATAAAGTGTCAGTGGGGGAACATTTAGGAAACAGTGATCATTGTATTGTAAGGTTTACGATGAAATTAGAAAAGGGGATAGGCAATCCAGAGTGAAAATAATGAAGTGGGGGAGAGCAGATCTCAATGGGGCAAGAACAGATCTGGGCGGGTTAGACTGGAATGAAAGGTTGGTGGGAGAATCTTTAGCTGAACAATGGGCTGCCTTCTAAACAGAAATGTTCCAGACACAGTCAATATTTCCTTAAAAGGAAAGGCCAGGCAAACAATTACAGAACTCCTTGGATGAAACAGGAGATCGAAATTAGGGTAAGGAAGAAAAAGTGTGCTTATGACAGGTGTCGGGTAGAAAATACAATTGAGAACCAAGAGAAATACAGAAGGTTCTGAGGGGAGGTGAAACAGGGAGAAAAAACTGGCAGCCAACATAAAGAGGGATCTCAAAGTCTTCTGAAGGCATATAAATAGTAAAAGGGTGGTAAAAGGAGCAAGGCTGATGAGGGTATTAAAAGGGGATTTACACATGGAGAGAGGGGGCATGGCTGAGGTAGTAAATGAATACTTTGCATCTGTCTTTACCAATTATATAGATGCTACCCGGGATATGGTGACACAGTAGGAAACTCTGTCCCTCGAACAAAGAACAAAAGAGCAAAGAAAATTACAGCACAGGAACAGGCCCTTCGGCCCTCCAAGCCTGCACCGACCATGCTGCCCGACTTCACTAAAACACCCTACCCTTCTGGGGACCATATTCCTCCATTCCCATCCTATTCATGTATTTGTCAAGATGCCCCTTAAAACTCACTATCGTATCCGCTTCCACTACCTCCCCTGGCAGCGAATTCCAGGCACCCACCACCCTCTGTGTAAAAAACTTGTCTCGTACATCTCCTTTAAACCTTGCCCCTTGCACCTTAAACTTGTGCCCCCCGAGTAATTGACTCTTCCACCCTGGGAAAAAGCTTCTGACTATCCACTCTGTCCATGCCTCTCATAATCTTGTAGACTTCTATCGGATCGCCCCTCAAACTCCGTCGTTCCAATGAGAACAAACCAAGTTTCTCCAACCTCTCCTCATAGCTAATGCCCTCCATACCAGGCAACATTCTGGTAAATCTTTTCCGTACCCTCTCCAAAGCCTCCACATCCTTCAGGTAATGTGGTGACCAGAATTGAACACTATATTCCAAATGCGACCTAACTAAGGTTCTACAAAGCTGCAACATGACTTGCCAACTACCTTCTCCACCTGCATTGCCACTTTCAGTGGCCTGTGTACCTGTACACACAGATCCCTTTGCCTATCAATACTCTTAAGGGTTCTGCCATTTATTGTATATTTCCTACCTGTATTAGATCTTCCAAAATGCATTACCTCACATTTGTCTGAATTAAAATCCATCTGCCATTTCTCCGCCCAAGTCTCCAACTGATGTATATCCTGCTGTTTCCTCTGATCGTCCTCATCGCTATCCACAAATCCACCAATCTTTGTGTCGTCCACAAACTTACTAATCAAACCAGTTACATTTTCCTCCAAATCATTTATACATATTACAAACAGCAAAGATCCCAGTACTGATCCCTGAGGAACGCCACTTGTTAAAGCCCTCCATTCAGAAACGCACCCTTTCACTACTACCCTCTGTCTTCTTTGACCGACATGATGTGGAGATGCCGGCGTTGGACTGGGGTAAACACAGTAAGAAGTCTAACAACACCAGGTTAAAGTCCAACATGTTTATTTGGTAGCAAAAGCCACTAGCTTTCGGAACAGGCTGTCCCTTCGTCAGGTGGGTGGGAGTTCTGATTACAAACAGGGCACAAAGACACAAACTCAATTTACATGAATAATGATTGGAATGCGAGTCTTTACAGCTAATCAAGTTTTAAAGGTACAGACAATATGAATGGAGGGAGCATTAAGCACAGGTTAAAGGGATGTATATTGTCTCCAGACATGACAGCTAGTGAGATTTTGCACATCCAGGCAGGTTGTGGGGGTTACAGATAGTGTGACATGAACCCAATATCCCAGTTGAGGCCGTCCTCATGTGTGCGGAACCTGGCTATCAGTCTCTGCTCAGCGACTCTGCGCTGTCGTGTGTCGTGAAGGCTGCCTTGGAAGCGTTCTCCTCATCAATCATCTTCGTCACTTCCTCGAAAAACTCGATCAAGTTCGTGAGACATGACCTCCCCTTCACAAAACCATGTTGCCTCTCACTAACACGTCCACTTATTTCCAAGTGGGAATAAATCCTGTTTCGATGAATCCTCTCCAATAATTTCCCTACCACTGATGTAAGGCTGACTGGCCTGTAATTGCCTGGATTATTCTTGCTACCCTTCTTAAATAAAGGAACAACATTGGCTATTTCCAATCCTCTGGGACCTCCCATGTAGCCAGTGAGGATACAAAGATTTCTCTCAAGGCCCCAGCAATTTCCTCCCTTGCCTCTCTCAGTTTTCTGGGGTATATCCCATCAGGTCCAGGGGACTTGTCTACCTTAATGTTTCTCAAGAACCCCAATACCTCCTCCTTTTTGATCTCAACATGACTCAAACTATCTACATATCCTTTCCCAGACTCATCATCCACCAAGTTCTTCTCTTTGGTGAATACTGACTCAAAGTACACATTTAATAGAACATAGAAAAGCTACAGCACAAACAGGTCCTTCGGCCCACAGGTTGTGCCGAACATGTCCCTACCTACTAGGCTTACATATAACCCTCTATCTTACTAACGTCCATGAACTTATCCAAAAGTCTCTTGAAAGAACCTATCAAATCCACCTCCACCACGGCCGATTCCACACACCCACCACCCTCTGAGTGAAAAACTTACCCCTAGCATCTCCTCTGTACCTACTCCCCAGCACCCTAAATCTGTGACCTCTTGTGGCAACCATTCCAGCCCTGGGTAAAAGCCTCTGAGAATCCACTCTATCAATACCTCTCAACATCTTATTGTAGTGAACCATCGTTGGTTCCCACTAGATAGTACTGAGCCAGGGTCTGGCCAGTACTACAAGTATGTATATATGTTGTTGTTGGGGTTAGGGATGGGTTGTTCTACTTGTTGCTGTTGGGGTTAGGGTTGGGCTGTTACACCTGTATTATAGTTATTATGGTACATCCCAGTCGGGCTCCGCCTCCTGGGAGAGGTATAAAGGTCACTGCTCTGTCTGGGACCCCCCAGTCTGGGATCGTGTACTATACATGGTAGCTTCGTTGTAACAGTAAATAAAAGCCTTTATTTCCTTGAGCATCTCAAGCCTCGTGTGTGATAACACGCATCAATTTTATTTACTGTTAATTAACTCTCGTCGTTAAAAAAAAAGAAAACGATACAGAGAGTATGGAGCAGATGTTAAAACCCGAACGTCTTACACTGGATCCACGTGCGGCGGGCGCTGGTTGAAATGTTTTGAGGACTACCTTGCAGCCTCCGCAGTGGTTACCACAGACGACGACAGACTCCGGGTCCGCCACGCGAGGGTAAGCGACACCGTATATCTCGCGATCCATGCGGCCACCGACTACACAAGGGCCCTCGAGCTTCTTAAGAAGCGTTACATTAAACTGCCAAACGAGATGCATGCTCGATACCTCTTAGCCACTCGACAACGGCAGCCCGGCGAAACGACGGAAGAATACGCGAACGAGCTCCTACAGCTAGCCAGGGGCTGTAACTGCAAAGCAGTGTCGGCAGAGCAGAACATGAACGACCTCGCTCGAGATGCGTTTGTGGTGGGAATCGGATCATCTTATATCCGACTCAGACTGTTGGAGCAAGGTAATCTTGATCTCACTAAGTCGATAGAACTAGCGGATACGTTGGAGACAGCCTCCAAAAGCCTAGTATTGTATCCCGAAGACCACGTGGAGACAACGTGGCAGGAGCAGTCGCTGATCCCTCCTCGTCCCTCGGGTTCGAAAAGCTGCGTGATGGCGTGCCCTCACTCGGGCCTGACGACGGCAGCAGCTCCGGGCGGCCCGCGGTGTTACTTCTGTGGGGGAGCGAAGCATACTCGGCAGCGGTGTCCCGCTAAAGCTGTGTTGTGCTCCGCCTGCGGTAAGAAGGGGCACTATTCGAAGGTATGCCGATCCAAACTTACTTCCAGGAACAGCAGTGCGGCCTGCGACTCCCCGGAGCCCGGTTCTTCGTCGTCGGCATTGTCGAGGGTTTCGTCCACGTGCGAGGCCAGGACGACGCCATTACAGTCGACGGAGTCGGAGATGTGTGACCACCAGGGGTCGCTGATTTTGACGCCATCACCCACGTGTGACCTATGGGAGCGGCCATGTTGGTCGGCACCGATCGTGAACGACCAGCAGGGGTCATCTTCGTCTATCTCAGCTGCCTGCAGTGGCGCTCACGAACCAACGGTGGCGTCGATCATCCTGGACCAGGCCAAGCCTCACAGACTCGACAAGTCTATGATGGACATTCAGGTAAACAAACACTTGATTTATTGTCTGTTTGACAGCGGGAGCACTGAGAGTTTTATTCACCCAGACGCTGTGAAGTGGTGTGGCCTCCAGATCCAACCTGTCAAACAGACAATTTCGATGGCATCAAGGTCCCGGTCTGTCACCGTGCTAGGGAGTTGTGTGGTAAATTTAACGGTGCAGGGCACGGTTTACGAGCGCTTCAAGCTCCTGGTGTTGCCGCACCTTTGCGTGCCAATACTCCTCGGACTAAATTTCATGGTCCACTTGAAGAGTGTAACCCTACAGTACGGTGGGCCACTCCCTCCGCTTTCAGTGGGAGAACAGCAGCTTCCAAATTGCCCAACGCGCCCCGCCTGTAGCCTCTCGACGCTGAAGCGTACCACACCCTCCCTGTTCCAGAATCTTGTGCCAGGCTGCAAGCCCATCGCGACTAAGAGTAGGCGTTACAGCGGATCTTCATTCGATCTGAAGTTCAGCGGCTCCTCAAGGAAGGGATCATACAATCTAGCGCTAGTCCATGGAGAGCGCAGGTCATGGTGGTCAAGAGTGGGAACAAACCCCGGATGGTCATTGACTATAGTCAGACCATTAATCGATACACGCAGCTGGATGCATATCCCCTCCCGCGCATATCTGACATGGTCAACCAGATTGCGCAGTACCGGGTGTTCTCCACCATAGACCTCAAGTCTGCCTACCACCAACTCCCCATTTGCCCAGAGGACCGACAATACACGGCTTTTGAGGCGGATGGTCGCTTGTATCACTTTCTCAGGGTTCCTTTTGGTGTCACCAATGGGGTCTCGGTCTTCCAGCGTGCTATGGACCGAATGGTGGACCAGAACGGGCTGCGGGCTACCTTCCCGTACCTGGATAATGTCACCATCTGCGGCCATGACCAGCAGGACCACGACACAAATCTCCTTAAGTTCCTACGCACTGCATCTCGCCTGAATCTGACCTACAACAGGGAGAAGTGTGTATTTTGTACGCGCCGTTTAGCCATCCTCAGATACGTGGTGGAAAACGGGGTCATTGGCCCTGATCCAGACCGTATGCATCCCGTCCTTGAACTTCCCCTGCCCACTAGCGCAAAAGCACTGAGAAGATGCTTAGGCTTCTTCTCTTACTACGCACAGTGGGTTCCCAATTACGCGGACAAAGCCCGTCCGCTCATCAAGTCCACCTCTTTTCCCCTAACACCAGAGGCTCGATTGGCCTTTGACAAACTAAAAGCCGACATCGCGAAAGCCACGATGCACGCTGTTGATGAGTCCATCCCCTTTCAGGTGGAGAGCGATGCATCTGATTTCGCCCTGGCTGCCACACTTAACCAGGCGGGCAGGCCCGTCGCATTTTTTTCCCGCACCCTCCAAGGCCCCGAAACTCGACATTCAGCAGTGGAAAAGGAGGCCCAGGCCATTGTGGAGGCCGTCAGGCATTGGCGCCATTACTTGGCGGGAAAACGGTTCACCCTGATCACAGACCAGCAGTCCGTGGCGTTCATGTTCAATAACACACTGCGGGGCAAGATCAAGAACGACAAGATCTTGAGGTGGAGAATCGAACTCTCCACCTATAATTATGACATCATGTATCGTCCAGGGAAACTCAACGAGCCCTCGGATGCCCTGTCGCATGGAACATGCGCCAGTATACAGGAGGACCGTTTGCAGGCTCTCCATAATGACCTCTGCCATCCTGGGGTCACTCGGCTCTACCACTTTGTAAAAGCCCGCAATCTGCCCTACTTGGTGGAGAATGTCAGGTCCATAACGAGAAGCTGTCGGGTATGCGCGGAATGCAAACCGCACTTTTACCGACCTGACCGGGCACAACTAGTCAAGGCCACTCGTCCCTTCGAAAGACTGAGTGTCGACTTTAAGGGCCCCCTTCCCTCGACAGATCGGAATGTGTACTTCCTCAACATCATTGATGAGTACTCGAGATTCCCTTTTGTTATTCCCTGCTCTGATACATCCGCTGCCACGGTTATCAAGGCATTCCGTGATCTTTTCACCCTGTTCGGGTACCCCTGCTACATTCACAGCAATAGGGGCTCGTCGTTCATGAGCGATGACTTGAGGCAATACCTGCTCTCATACGGGATTGCCTCTAGTAGAACCACGAGCTACAACCCTAGGGGTAACGGACAGGTGGAACGTGAGAATGCTACAGTCTGGAAGGCTGTCTTACTGGCGTTGAAGACAAAAAGCCTTCCAGTCTCCCGTTGGCAAGAGGTGCTCCCTGATGCGCTCCATTCTATATGCTCACTCCTGTGTACGGCAACCAACGCTACTCCCCATGAGAGGCTGTTTTCATTCCCTCAGAAGTCTTCCTCGGGGACCTCATTACCGTCTTGGTTGACGTACTCAGGACCTGTCCTCCTGCGGCGACATGTAAGGGCCCGCAAGTCCGACCCGTTGGTCGAACAGATCCATCTCCTCCACGCCAACCCTCAGTATGCCTATGTGGCATACCCTGACGGGCGAGAGGACACGGTCTCGATCCGAGACCTGGCGCCAGCAGGGGACGTAGAAACCCCTGTCGCTCCCATACCTCCTGTTAGAAACCCCCCAACTATTGTTTCCCCTCCTGACACGGCGCGGGCAGCATCGGGACCATTACTTAACCCTTTTACTCCCGTGTACAGCTTGCCTGAGTCCAGGAGATGGTCACCACTTCAGGGCGTGTCGGAACTCAACGGATTATTATCACCTCGGGGTCAACCGGCCCGTGAGACTGTGGAGGAACCGTTGGACATCGCCTTGGGGAGAATGCCACCTCGAGTGCCTACTCCGGTGTCATCACCGGTGTTGAGGAGGTCACAACGACGGTGCGGTCCCCCTGACCGTCTGAACTTATAGACTGATGACAAATTATTCTGTTTTTTTTGTACTCCGCCGGCCTTTGTCTTCAAAGGACGGGTGAATGTGGTGAACCATCGTTGCTTCCCTCTAGATAGTACTGAGCCAGGGTCTGGCCAGTACTACGAGTATGTATATATGTTGCTGTTGGGGTTAGGGATGGGTTGTTCTACTTGTTGCTGTTGGGGTTAGGGTTGGGCTGTTACACCTATATTATAGTTATTATGGTACATCCCAGTCGGGCTCCGCCTCCTGGGAGAGGTATAAAGGTCACTGCTCTGTCTGGGACCCCTCAGTCTGGGATCGTGTACTATACATGGTAGCTTTGTTGTAACAGTAAATAAAAGCCTTTATTTCCTTGAGCATCTCAAGCCTCGTGTGTGATAACGCGCATCACTGATACACCTCTATCAGGTCACCTCTCATCCTTCGCGTCTCCAAGGAGAAAAGACCTAGCTCTCTCAACCTATCCTCATAAGGCATGCCATCTAATCCAGGCAACATCCTTGAAAATCTCCTCTGCACCCTTTCTATGGCTTCCACATCCTTTCTGTAATGAGGCGACCAGAACTGGGCACAGTACTCCAGGTGGGGTCTGACCAGGGTCCTATACAGCTGCAGCATTATCTCCCGATTTCTAAACTCAATTCCTCTATTGATGAAGGCCAGTATTCCATACGCCTTCTTAACCACAGCCTCTACCTGCGACGCTGCTTTGAGCGTCCTATGAACCCGGACCCCAAGATCCTTCTGATCTTCCGCACTGCCAAGCGTCTTACCCTTAATATTATATTCTTTCATCCTATTCGACCTGCCAAAATGAACCACCACACACTTATCTGGGTTGAAGTCCATCTGCCACTTCTCTGCCCAGTCTTGCATCTTATCTATGTCTCGTTGCAACTGCTGACATCCCTCTACACTATCCACATCACCACCAACCTTTGTGTCATCAGCAAACTTGCCAACCCATCTTTCCACTTCCTCATCCAGGTCAGTTATAAAAATCACAAAGAGCAATGGTCCCAGAACAGATCCCTGGGGCACTCCACTGGTGACCGACCTCCATTCTGAAAAAGACCCATCTACAACCACTCTTTGCCTTCTGTGGGCAAGCCAGTTCTGAATCCACAAAGCAATGTCCCCTTGTATCCCATGCCCCTTCACTTTCTCAATGAGCCTTGCATGGGGCACCTTATCAAACGCCTTGCTGAAATCCATATAAACTACATCTACCGCTCTTCCCTCGTCTATGTGTCTAGTTACATCTTTTAAAAATTCAATTAGGCTCGAAAGGCATGATCTGCCTTGGACAAAGCTGTGCTGGCTATTTCTGATCATACTATTCCTCTCCAGATGTTCATAAGTCCTGCCTCTCAGGATCTTCTCCATCAACTTACCAACCACTGAGGTTAGACTCACTGGTCTATAATTTCCTGGGCTATCTCTTCTCCCTTTCTTGAATAACGGAACCACATCCGCAATCCTCCAATCCTCCGGAACCTCTCCCGTCTCCATTGATGACGCAAAGATCATCGCCAGAGGCTCAACAATCTCTTCCCTCGCCTCCCACAGTAACCTGGGGTACATCCCATCCGGTCCCGACGATTTATCTAACTTGATGCTTTTCAAAAGCTCCAACACATCCTCTCCCCTAATGTCCACATGCTCAATCTTCTCAGTCCACTGTAAGTCTGTACTGCAACTACCAAGATCCTTTTCCACTGTGAATACTGAAGCAAAGTATTCATTGAGTACCTCTGCTATTTCTACGGTTCTATACAGACTTTCCCACCGTCACATTTGATAGGTCCTACTCCTTCACATCTTATCTTCTTGCTCTTAACATACTTGTAGAATGCCTTGGGGTTTTACTTTATCCTGTCTGCCAAGGCCTTCTCATGACTCCTTCTTGCTCTTCTAATTTCCCTCTTAGGTTCCTTCCTACTAGTCGTATACTCTTCTAGATTACTAACATTACCTAGCTCCCTGAACCTTATACCTAATATAATACTCCTTGAACCTAATACCTCGCCCATTTCCTCTGGTTCTACGCATAGATTCCCTCCCTTGTCCTTGAGTGGGCCAAACCTCTCCCTGGCTCCCCTCTTGCTCTTTACATATGTGTAAAAAGCCTTGGGATTTTCCTTCATCCTGCTGGCCAATGCTTTTTCGTGACCCCTTTTAACCCTCCTTAGTCCTTGCTTAAGTTTCCTTCCACTTTCCTCGTATTCCACACTTGCTTCGTGTGTTCCCAGCCTCCTCGTTTTGATAAATGCTCCTTTTTTCTCTTTGACTAGCTCACAATATCTCCCGTTATCCAAGGTTCCCAAAACTTGCCATACTTATCCTTTATCCTTACAGGAATGTGCCGGTCCTGAATCCCTATCAACTTACATTTGAAAGCCTCCCACATGCCAGATGTTGATTTGCCCTCAAACATCTGCCCCCAATCTACATTCTTCAGTTCCGGCCTAATGTTGTAATTAGCCTTCCCCCAATTTAGCACCTTAACTTAAGGACTACACTTATCTTTATCCATCAGTATCTTAAAGTTACTGAATTGTGGTCACTGTTCCCGAACTGCTCCCCTTCTGAAACATCGACCAACTGGCCGGGCTCATTCCCCAATACCAGGTTCAGTATGGCCCCTTCCCTAGTTGGACTATCGACATACTGTTTCAAGAAGCCTTCCTGGATGCTCCTTACAAACCCTGCCCCATCCTGCCCCTAACACAAAGTGAGTTCCAGTCAATATAGGATAAGTTAAAATCTCCTACCACAACAACCTTGTTACTTTTACACCTTGCCAAAATCTGCCTACACATCTGTTCCTCTATCTCCCACTGGCAGTTGGGTGGCCTATAGTAAACCTCCAACATTGTGACTAGGTCGTTCCTATTCCTGAGCTCTACCCATACTGCCTCGCTGTATGAGCCCTCCGAGGTGTCCTCCTGGAGTACAGCGGTGATATTCTCCTTAACCAGTAGTGCAACTCCCCCATCCCTTTTACATCCCCCTCTGTCCCGCCTAAAACATCTTATCTTGGAATGTTAAGCTGCCAATCCTGTCCTTCCCTGAACCAAGTCTCTGTAATGGCAACATCATAGTTCCAAGTACTAATCCGAGCTCTAAGTTCATCTGCCTTCCCTGTTAAACTTCTCGCATTGAAACAAATGCACTTCAGTCCACCAGACCCTCTTTGATTAGCAATCCCACCCTGCCTGCTGTTTCTCTGAGTCTTACTGGCCCTACTCTCTGGTTCCCTTTCAGCTAATTCACCTTTGCTTTGGTTCCCACCCCCCTGCCAAACTAGTTTAAATCCTCCCATGTGACACTAGCAAATCTCCCGGCCAGAATATTTATGCCCTTCCAGTTTAGATGCAACCCGTCCTTCTTGTACAGGTCCCATTTGCCCCGGAAGAGACCCCAATGGTCCAGATATCTGAAACCCTCCCTCCTACACCAGCTGTTTAGCCACGTGTTGAGCTGCACTGTCTGCCTATTCCTAGCCTCACTAGCACGTGGCACAGGGAGTAATCCTGAGATTACAACCCAAGAGGTCCTGCTTTTTAACTTTCTACCTTACTCACTAAACTGCTGCTGCAGGACCTCATCACTCTTCCTGCCTATGTTGTTAGTACCAATATGTACCACGACCTCTGGCTGTTCACCCTCTCCCTTCAGAATGCTTTCTGTCCATTCAGAGACATCCTGGACCCTGGCACCAGGGAGGCCACAGACCATCCTGGAGTCTCTTTCACGTCCACAGAAGTGCCTATCGGCACCCCTAACTATAGAGTCCCCTATAACTATTACTCTAGTCCTCTTCGTCCCTCCCTGCTTAACAACAGAGGCAGCCATGGTGCCACTGCTTTGGCTGCTGCTGCTGTTATCCCCTGATAGCTCATCTCCCCCAACAGTATCCAAAACGGTATACTTGTTAGAGAGGGGGATGACCACAGGGGACTCCTGCACTGCCTGCCTGCCCCTTCTGGCGGTCACCCATCTATCTGCCTGCACCTTCGGTGTGATCACATATCTAAAGCTCCTATCTATGGCACGTTCCACCTCCTTCATGCTCCTAAGTGCATCCAACTGCTGCTCCAACCTATTCCATGCGGTCTGTAAGGAGCTGCAATTGGGTGCACGTCCTGCAGACATAGTCGTCCAAGACGCTGGAAGCGTTACGGATCTCCCACATCTCACACGTGCAGCACTTAACCCCACTGACCGACATTTTGAACACCAATTAAATTATTTGAGAAAATTTATAAAACACTAAGCAAATTTATAAAACTTAGAGCTTGGATTAGTATTAGGAACTACAATGTTGTTGCCATTACAGAGACTTGGTGAAGGGAAGGACAGGATTGGCAGCTTAACATTCCAAGATAAGATGTTTTAGGCGGGATAGAGGGGGATGTAAAAGGGATGGGGGAGTTGCACTACTGATTAAGGAGAATATCACAGCTGTACTCCAGGAGGACACCTCGGAGGGCTTATACAGCGAGGCAATATGGGTAGAGCTCAGGAATAGGAAAGGTGTAGTCACAATGTTGGAGGTTTACTGTAGGCCACCCATGATGACACTAAGATTGGTGGCATAGTGGACAGTGAAGAAAGTTATCTCCAATTGCAACGGAATCTTGATCAATTGGGCCAGTGTGCTGACGAATGGCAGATGGAGTTTAATTTAGAAAATGCGAGGTGGTGCATTTTGGTAGATTGAACCAGGGCAGGATTTACTCAGTTAATGGTAGGGCGTTGGGGAGAGTTACAGAACAAAGAGATCTAGGGGTACATGTTCATAGCCCCTTGAAAGTGGAGTCACAAGTGTACAGAGTGGTAAAGAAGGCATTCGGTATGCTTGGTTTCATCGGTCAGAACATTGAATACAGGAGTTGGGACGTCTTGTTGAAGTTGTACAAGACATTGGTAAGGCCACACTTGGAATACTGTGTGCAATTCTGGTCACCCTATTATAGAAAGGATATTATTAAACTAGAAAGAGTGCAGAAAAGATTTATTAGGATGCTACCAGGACTTGATGGATTGAGTTATAAGGAGAGGCTGGATAGACTGGGACTTTTTTCTCTGGAGCGTAGGAGGCTGAGGGGTGATCTTATAGAGGTCTATAAAATAATGAGGGGCACAGATCAGCTAGATAGTCAATATCTTTTCCCAAAGGTAGGGGAGTCTAAAACTGGAGGGCATAGGTTTAAGGTGAGAGGGGAGAGATACAAACGTGTCCAGAGGAGCAATTTTTTCACACAGAGGGTGGTGAGTGTCTGGAACAAGCTGCCAGAGGTAGTAGTAGAGGCGGGTACAATGTTGTCTTTTAAAAAACATTTAGATAGTTACATGGGTACGATGAGTGTAGAAGGATATGGGCCAAATGTGGGCAATTGGGATTAGCTTAGGGGTTTAAAAAAAAAGGCCGGCATGGACAAGTTGGGCCGAAGGGCCTGTTTCCATGCTGTAAACCTCTATGACCCTTACCTTCACTTTTACCTTCTCACAGTGGCCTTTTATTTGGTTAGAGGAGGAGGGAGGGAGGGAAACACTAATGTAGTATTTTGGGCTTACCACTCCTTGACACCAGATCTTCTGCTTCCTACTTCTTGATAGATGTTGCTGCTCCGACATCTCCCAAAATGCGCCAGTGAAGTCCCATATTGCAAAGGAGGAAGTGTTGAATGGACTGTTGGTACT
Source organism: Mustelus asterias (assembly GCF_964213995.1). Taxonomy (NCBI): domain Eukaryota; kingdom Metazoa; phylum Chordata; class Chondrichthyes; order Carcharhiniformes; family Triakidae; genus Mustelus; species Mustelus asterias. Next base: position 69,077,675 of record NC_135811.1, on the reverse strand, counting down.
GAAAGTTGACAAGGCACTGGGACTGGATGAGATTCATCCAAAGATAGTGAAGGAAGTGAAAATGGAAATTGCAGGGGCGCTGCCATAACCTTCCTGCCTTCTCTAGACTCAGGGAGGTGCCAGAGGACTGGAGAATTGCAAATGTTATTCCTTGTTCAAAAATAGTTGTAAGGATAACCCCAGCAATTACAGAGCAGTTAGTTTAACATCAGTATTCGGCAAGCTTCTGGAAATAATTACTCAGGATAGAATTAGTAGTCACACAAAAAAATGTGGGTTGGTTAGGAAGAGCCAGATGGATTTCTAAAGGGGAAATAATCTTCAACTAACTTGCTGGAGTTCTTTGAGGAGGTAACAGAAAGGGTCGATGAGGGTAATGCTGTTGATGTTGTGTACTTGGACTTTCAGAAGGCATTCTATACAGTGCCACACAACAGACTTGTGAGAAAAGTTGTAGCTCATGGGATAAAGGGGAAAGAAGCAAGGTGGATTCAAAATTGGCTGAGTAATAATCACTTGAGTAATGGTCAATGGATGTTTTTGGGGCTGGAGGAAGGTTTATACCGGTGTTCCCTGGAGGTCGGTATTGGGACCCTTGCTTTTTCTGATATATATTAATGATTTAGATCTTGGTGTGCAGGGGACAACTTCAAAGTTTGCAGATGAAACAAAACTTGGAAGTAAACTATGAAGAGAACTGTGTTGAAGTTCAAAAGGACATAGTCAAGTTCGTGGAGTGGGCAGATAGGTGGCAGATGAAGGTCAATGTGGTGAAATGTGAGGTGATGCATTTTGGTAGGAAGAACATGAAGGGACAATATAAAACAAGGGGTAAAATTCTTAAAGAGATGCAGGAGCAGAGGGACCTATTGTATATTTGCATGGATCAATAGAGGGTGGCAGGACAGGTGGAGACAGCAATTAATAAAGTATATAATATTCTGGTCTTTATTAATAGGGGCATGGAGTACAAGAGCAAGGAGGTTATGCTGAACTTTTACATGATACCACTTAGACTACAGCTGGAATATTGTGTACAGTTCTGGGTGCCACACTATAGGTAGGATGTGAACACTTTGGAGAGAGTGCAAAAGAGGTTCATAAGAATGGTTCCAGAGATGAGAAACTTCAGTTATGAGGATAGATTGGAGAGGTTGGGACTGTTCTCCTTGGAGAGAAGAAGGTTAAGAGGAGATTTGATAGAGATGTTCAAAATCATGAGGGGGCTGGACAGAGTAGAGAGGGAGAAACTGTTCCCACTTCTAAAATGTTGAAAAATGAGAGGGCACAGATTAACAATGAGTTGCAAAGGAAGCAAATGTGATTTGAGAAAACCTTTTCACATGGCTAGTGATTGGGGTCTGGAATTTGCTGCCTGAAAGTGTGGGGGAGGCACGTTCAATCGAGGCATTCAAGAGGGCATTAGATGTTTATTTGAATAGAAACAATGTGCAGGGAGATGGGGAAAAGGCAGGAGAATGACAATAAATCACGATGCTCATTGAGAGAGCAGGTGCAGACATGATGGGCCAAATGGCTTCCTATGTCACAATAATTTTGCGATTATGTGATACTTCATCAGTTCAAAGAGAAAGTGGTAAATAAAGGATAATTAATCTAAAAGTTGGTTCTGATGACATCCCAGAGGAGATGATGTTATTATGGAAATGGGTGGAGCTCATGGAAGTTCTGTGGTTTTCGTTCAGTTATGGTTTTGACCATTTGTTGTTTACAGATGTCACAGAATAGTAGGATGCTGTCAAAATTAATGTAAACTTTCTTGCACAAATAAAATCAAACTGTCACGTATTTGTAAACCAGGTCTGGGCAGCAACTAAGAGAAAGGAACAAATAGGGAACAGGGTGTTCTTTGCAATTGATACAATTAGTAGTCAGGCTGCTTTGAGCCAGGAAGCAGCTTAGACACAGATGGGGTGTCGAAGAAGCAGCAGCAAGAGAGAGAGGGGCAGCCATCTCCAGGAAACAGCTCAGCTAGAGATGAAGTGCTGAAGGCAAAAATCCGTTTGTGCAGAAGATCGTTTTTTTTGCTGAGCCAAAGACTATTCCCAATCCTGGTCACTTGAGCTGACTAGATTTGACCAATAGGTCTATGGTTGTTGCTTGGGAAATGTGGGGTCTCAGCAGAGAGTTTATGATTACAGGGTTTTTAGTCTTTGAGGAATTAAGTGCTTTATGTTAACTTGCCGAGGTATAAGATTGTTCTATGTAGTGTTTTATTGTTTCTTCTACTCTAATCATTGAATCATAAATTCCCTACAGTACAGAAGAGGCTCTTTGGCCTACCGAGTCTGCACTGACTTTCTGACAGAGCATCTTATCCAGGCCCTCTCGCTCACCCTTTCCCCGTAACTCCACACATTTAGCATGGCCAATCTACCCAACCTGCACATCTTTGGAGACTGGGAGGAAACCAGAGCACCCGGAGGAAACCCACGCAGACACAGGGAGAATGTGTAAATTCCACACAGACAGTGACCCAAGCCAGGAATGGAACCTGGGTCCCTGGTGCTGTGAGACAGCAGTGTTACCCACTGTGCCACTGTGCTGCAGTAATAAATAAAAGTAATAAATCCTCGTTTGTTTGTTTAATGAAAAAGAAGTCTGAGTTCTCACTGTTTCTGCAAACATTTCTCACTCAGATCCAAAATTTCAGGTTGGAATATTCTCGGATATAACATAGGCAAAATAGATAACAGTTAGATAGACCTGCACTGTAAGCAGAGTATAAAAACTGACTTCATAATTCATCATGTGAAATGCAGGGAGACGTAATCTAGCTTGAATGTTGTGAGACACTGGAAGATTGTTTAGTTTGAAATTAGTGGGAGAAACTACAGTGGTCCTCACAGAGTTTTATCCAAAATAGCAACAACAGATTAGCATGATAGAATTGAAAAGTAACCGGAATAAGGGATTGAGTCATCCACAGTCAAGAGACAGTAAATGAAAGTTTTTCACCTTTAAGAATAGCTGGAGCTAAGGAGAATTCTCCAGAGACTTTGGCATTCTTACATATGATTCCTATAAAAGTAAATCATTTTAAGACTGATATCTTAAAAGAGAATTCTTGGGGAAAGTAGGAAGTAAATCTGAGTACATAACATAAAGTTTATTTGTTAGTCACAAGTACAGCTTACATTAACACTGCAATGAAGTTACTGTGAAAATCCCCTAGTTGCCACACTCCGGCGCCTGTTCGGGTTACACTGAGGGAGAATTTACCATGGCCAATGCACCTAACCAGCACGTCTTTCAGACTGTGGGAGGAAACTGGAGCACTCGGAGGAAACCCACGCAGGCATGGGGGGAACGTGCAAACTCCACACAGACAGTGACCCAAGCCAGGAATCGAACCCGGGTCCCTGGCGCTGTGAGGCAGCAGTGTTAACTACTCTGCCGTCCATATACATAGCTATAAACTATATTGTTAAATTAGACATGCTTGTTTTATTTAATCCTTTTAAATACAATACAGTTTGATTTGTTTCAAAAAGGTGAAATCTTGTGGTGTAATTCTATTGGTTAAAAAGAGAAAAATTAGTTCTCTTCAATGTTAATGATCCCTGCCTAGATTGTAAGACCCTGTAAAGTTACAGTGGATCAGAGAAAGGACATTGATAAACAGGAGAAGAGGAAGATTACAAGGATGGTGTCAAAATGACCAGGAAAGGATGAACAACGTGGATCGCTTTATTCTTGAGAGGGGAAGGTGGATAGGTGACCTAAGAGTGATTGAAAATGATTCAAAGTTTTGATAAAGTGGATATAGAAGTAATGTTCCCTCTTGTGGGGAAGAGCTTAAATGTGGGGAGGCGATGGACTGGTGGTATTATCGCTAGACTATTAATCCAGGAAAAACTCAGCTAATGTTCTGGGGACCCGGGTTCGAATCCCCCCATGGCAGATGGTGGAATTCAATAAAAGTCTGGAATTAAGAATCTACTGATGACCATGAAACCATTGTCGATTGTCAGGAAAAACCCATCTGGTTCACTAATGTCCTTTAGGAAAGGAAATCTGCCGTCCTTACTTGGTCTGGCTTACATGTGACTCCAGAGCCACAGCAATGTGGTTGACTCTCAACTGCCCTCGGGCAACTAGGACTGGGCAATAAATGCAGGCCAGCCAGCGACGCCCATGTCTCACGAATGAATAATAGAGGCCATCAATATAAGAGAGTCACCAAGAAATCCAATAGGGAATTCAGAAGAAACTTCTTTACCCAAAGAGTGGTGTGAATGTGGAACTCACTACCACAGAGAGTGGTTGAAACGAAAAATGTCGACACATTGAAGGGGAAACCAGCATCAGGGGGATAATGCGATATTGAACTGAGAATTAAGGAATGCTGGGTAAAGACATGAGTGAAGCAGAAATGTTAGTATAGATTCATTGGGCTGAATGGCATGTTCCTATGCTGTATATTCAATGTGATTGTTGGATTGTGAGCTCAAAGTGAAGGTGCTAACCTGTGAGATTTGATTGAGACATTGTTCCTTATGTTGGTTATATCACTCAGTGGCCAGAAAACTGCTCTGATCAAATCTTGATTGAATTATTGACACAGTTGGAGTCCTGTGATCCAGATTTTATTTTATTACAAGATACAGTGAAATATCAGAATGTGACCACAGTGTGTCCCTGTCCTTCTGCATTTACTAAACACAACAGCAGAAATCTCATTTACTCGAATACAATTCCAATAAAGTGTTTCACAAAGAAAATCAAAGACCTGATTTTTGTTTACAAAGTTGACCAATTTTAGAAACATAATGACATAAAAAGGCTGATATATGACACTGCCTTATTTACTGCCACTGCCTTATTTGCTGCCACATGATTGATTTGCTGGCCAGCAGCTGCAGGAACAACATTTAAGTCGATGGCTGTGATTCCAGATTGAATTCCACTTTTCGATCAGTCTTCAGTGAGTTCAGGCAGTCTCCGCATCCAATCCTCTTCGTCCTCAATAATAAATTGTACACAATTGCAGCCAAGACTCCTCCGAGCAGGGGCCCCACCCAAAAGATCTGCAACAAGAGATGCAATTTAAATTCTAAAGCCTGAGACAACAGATGATCAAAGCTAAAATGAAACATCTAGAGATGAACACTTCTCTGGCTGTAGGGCTGTGGCGATTTCATTGTTCAGTAGATGTCTATCATCACCAGTAAGCCTCAAAGAGATCATTTTGAACTAATCCACCCAGGAGAAACTGAAGTAATCAAGGGCGACGTTGTTTTGCTTTTAGCCTGATGGAAACGGAGTGGGGGCAATTACTCCAACTAATCCCATTACTCCCAGCTCCCCAGCAGGGCTGGAGACAGCTCTCTATGAAGCCAAATGTGGAGTTAGATCTTGGGCTGGAAGAGACCAGGCAGGGAGGTTTGACACTTTGGGCCAGATTTTCCAGGGGTTGGAGACAGGAACTGAGAGATGGAACTATCCCAAAGCTGCTATCTCACTTTCCATTAGAGAGGGTGGGATGTCCTGGAGTTCAGGCCCCAAGTGGTTTGGGGACAGAGTTACTTTCCAGTGGCAGGCTCGAGGGGAGAGTGGAGCAGAGCTGGGTTCAAATCAAACAGCTTAAAATACTCATCTCCATTCCGAAAAATCCCAAACACTTCCAAGGCAACCAGTGGCTTATCTCTATACAGTTGACCTTCTGGCTTTAAGCACCCCCTCTACCCTCCCCCCCCCCCTCCACCCACCAACAACCACACCCCCTCCCTCCCCGCCCCCAACCAACACCCTCATCTTCAGCCCACCTTGCAGAACAAAGTTGATGGTAAACAAGTTAGCAGATCAGAGCAACAGGTGAAAGAGAAGGAAAGGAAAACACGACATTCGTTTCCTCTGTGAGATGCCGATGAGTTTGAGGAACCAAACACCAATACGAAATGTCCAGATGCGGCCGTTCCCAGGGAAATGAAATTCTCACAACAATTCCAACCAGGAAGAGGAGGAGAGAAAATCCACGGCAATAAATCTGAAGATTGATACTGGAGTACAGAGTTTCATCATCCACTCAGACTATAGCAGAAGATCGTTCCTGAAAACTTGGGTCAAAATGGTTACTCAAAGAAAGGTGTTCTGAAGTGATTCAGATTTGATTTTGCTACATGATACAGTGAAATATCAGAATGTGACCACAGTGTGTTCCTGTCCTTCTGCATTTACTAAACACAACAGCAGAAATCTCATTTAACAAAGAACAAAGAAAATTACAGCACAGGAACAGGCTCTTCAGCCCTCCAAGCCTGCACCGACAATGCTGCACGACTGAACTAAAACCCCCTACCCTTCTGAGAACCACATCCCTCTATTCCCATCCTATTCATGTATTTGTCAAGATGCCCCTTAAAACTCACTATCGCATCTGCTTCCACTACCTCCCCTGGCAGCGAATTCCAGGCACCCACCACCCTCTGTGTAAAAAACTTGTCTCGTACATCTCCTTTAAACCTTGCCCCTTGCACCTTAAACCTCTGCCCCCTAGTAATTGACTCTTCCACCCTGGGAAAAAGCTTCTGACTATCCACTCTGTCCATGCCTCTCATAATCTTATAGACTTTTATCAGGTTGTCCCTCAACTTCCGTCGTTCCAGTGAGAACAAACCAAGTTTCTCCAACCTCTCCTCATAGCTAATGCTCTACATACCAGGCAACATCCTGGTAAATTTTTTCTGTACCCTCTCCAAAGCCTCCACATCCTTCTGGTAGTGTGGCGACCAGAATTGAACACTATATTCCAAGTGCGGCCTAACTAAGGTTCTACAAAGCTGCAACATGACTTGCCAATTTTTAAACTCAATACCCCGGCCGATGAAGGCAAGCATGCTGTATGCCTTCTTCCAACTTCTCCACCTGCATTGCCACTTTCAGTGACCTGTGTACCTGTACATCAAGATCCCTTTGCCTATCAATACTCTTAAGGGTTCTGTCATTTACTGTATATTTCCTATCTGTATTAGACCTTCCAAAATGCATTACCTCACATTTGTCCAGATTAAACTCCATCTGCCATCTCTCCACCCAAGCCTCCAACCTATATAGCCTGCTGTATCCTCTGATGGTCCTCATTGCTATCCGCAAATCCACCAACCTTTGTGTCATCCGCAAACTTACTAATCAAACCAGTTACATTTTCCTCCAAATCATTTATATACATTACGAACAGCAAAGGTCCCAGCACTGATCCCTGAGGAACGCCACTTGTAACAGCCCTCCATTCAGAAACACACCCTTCCACTGCTACCCTCTGTCTTCTTTGACTGAGCCAGTTTTGTATCCACCTTGCCAGCTCACCTCTGGTCCCATGCGACTTCGCCTTCTGCACCAGTCTGCCATGAGGAACCCTTGTCAAAGGCCTTACTGAAGTCCATGTAGACAACATCCACTGCCCTACCCTCATCAATCTTCTTCGTCACTTCCTCGAAAAACTCGATCAAGTCAGTGAGACATGACCTTCTGATGTGCTTCTCAAACATGAGGCCAGATGCTCGGGAAATAAAAGGCTTTTATTTACTGTAATGAAGCAGCCAGTAATTATATACACTATCCCAGACTGAAGGGGTCCCAGCCAGAGCAGGGACTTTTATACCTCTCCCAGGAGGCGGAGCCCGACTGGGATGTACCACAACACTACAGTACAAAGGTGTAACAACCCCACCCTAACCCCAACAGCAACAAGTAGCATAACCCAACAGTAACATATATACATCCTTGTAGTACTGGCCAGACCCTGGCTCAGTATTATCCAGTGGGAACCAACGATGGTTCACCACATTCACCCCTCCTTTGAGAACAAAGGCCGGAGGGGTACAAAACAGAATAAAGTGTCATCAGTCTATAAGTTCAGACGGTCAGGGGGACCGCACCGTCGTTGTGACCTCCTCAATACCGGCGGTGACACCGGAGTAGGCACTTGCGGTGGCGTTCTCCCCAAGGCGGCGTCCAGCTGTTCTTCCACGGACTCACAGGCCGGTTGACCCTGAGGTGACGGTAGTCCATGGGGTCCTGACACGCCCTGCAGTGGCGACCATCTTCTGGGCTCAGGCAAGCTGTACACGGGAGTAAAAGGGTTAAGGAATGGTCCCGATGCTGCCCGCGCCGTGTCCGGGGGAGAAACAAGAGTTAAGGGGTTTGTAACAGGGGGTATGGGAGCGACAGGGGTTGCTACGTCCCTGCTGGCACCAGGTCTCAGATCGAGACTGTGTCCTCTCGCCCGTCAGGGTATGCCACATAGGCATACTGAGGGTTGGCGTGGAGGAGATGGACCTGTTCGACCAACGGGTCGGACTTGCGGGCCCTTACATGTCGCCGCAGGAGGACGGGTCCTGAGTACGTCAACCAAGACGGTAATGAGGTCCCCGAGGAAGACTTCCGAGGGAATGAGAACATCCTCTCGTGGGGAGTAGTATTGGTTGCCGTACACAGGAGTGAGCGAATAGAATGGAGCGCATCAGGGAGCACCTCTTGCCAACGGGAAACTGGAAGACGTTTTGACTTCAACGCCAGTAAGACAGCCTTCCAGACTGTAGCATTCTCACGTTCCACATGTCCGTTACCCCTAGGGTTGTAGCTCGTGGTCCTACTAGAGGCAATCCCGTATGAGAGCAGGAATTGCCTCAAGTCATCGCTCATGAACGACGAGCCCCTTTTGCTATGGATGTAGCCGGGGTACCCGAACAGGGTAAAGAGATCACGGAATGCCTTGATAACCGTGGCAGCGGATGTATCAGAGCAGGGAACAACAAAAGGGAACCGAGAATACTCGTCAATGATATTGAGGAAGTACACATTCCGATCTGTTGAGGGAAGGGGGCCCTTAAAATCGACACTCAGTCTCTCGAAGGGACGAGTGGCCTTGACTAGTTGTGCCCGGTCAGGTCGGTAAAAGTGCGGTTTGCATTCCGCGCAAACCCGACAGCTTCTTGTTACTGACCTGACGTCCTCCACGAGTAGGGCAGGTTGCAGGCTTTTATAAAGTGGTAGAGCCGAGTGACCCCAGGATGGCATAGGTCATTATGGAGAGCCTGCAAATGGTCCTCCTGTATACTGGCGCATGTTCCACGCGAGAGGGCATCCGAGGGCTCATTGAGTTTCCCTGGACGGTACATGATATCGTAGTTATAGGTGGAGAGTTCAATTCTCCACCACAAGATCTTGTCATTCTTGATCTTGCCCCTCTGCGTGTTGTTAAACATGAACACCACGGACCGCTGGTCCGTGATCAGGGTGAACCGTTTTCCCGCCAAGTAATGGCGCCAGTGCCTGACGGCCTCCACAATGGCCTGGGCCTCCTTTTCCACCGCTGAATGCCGAATTTCGGGGCCTTGGAGGGTGCGGGAAAAAAATGCGACGGGCCTGCCCGCCTGGTTAAGCGTGGCGGCCAGGGCGAAATCAGATGCATCGCTCTCCACCTGAAAGGGGATGGACTCGTCAACAGCGTGCATCGTAGCTTTCGCGATGTCGGCTTTCAATTTATCGAAGGCCAATCGGGCCTCTGGCGTTAGGGGAAAAGTCGTGGACTTAATGAGCGGACGGGCTTTGTCCGCGTAATTGGGAACCCACTGCGCATAATAAGAGAAGAAGCCTAAGTATCTTCTCAGTGCTTTTGCACTAGCAGGCAAGGGAAGTTCAGAAAGGGGGCGCATACGGTCGGGATCAGGGCCAATGACCCCGTTTTCCACCACGTATCCTAGGATGGCTAAATGGCACGTACGAAACACACACTTCTCCCTGTTGTAGGTCAAGTTCAGGCGAGATGCAGTGCGTAGGAAGTTCAGGAGATTCGTGTTGTGGTCCTGCTGGTCATGGCCGCAGATGGTGACATTATCCAGGTACGGGAAGGTAGCCCGCAGCCCGTTCTGGTCCACCATTCGGTCCATAGCACGTTGGTGACACCAAAGGGAACCCTGAGAAAGTGATACAAGCGACCATCCGCCTCAAAAGCCGTGTATTGTCGGTCCTCTGGGCGAATGGGGAGTTGGTGGTAGGCAGACTTGAGGTCTATGGTGGAGAACACCCGGTACTGCGCAATCTGATTGACCATATCAGATATGCGCGGGAGAGGATACGCATCCAGCTGCGTATATCGATTAATGGTCTGACTGTAGTCAATGACCATCCGGGGTTTGTTCCCGCTCTTGACAACCACGACCTGCACTCTCCACGGACTAGCGCTGGGTTGTATGATCCTTTCTTTGAGGAGCCGCTGAACCTCAGATCTAATGAAGATCCGATCCTCACCGCTGTAACGCCTACTTTTAGTCGCGATGGGCTTGCAGCCTGGCACAAGATTCTGGAACAAGGAGGGTGTGGTGATCTTCAGCGTCGAGAGGCTACAGGCGGGGCGTGTTGGGCAATTTGGAGGCTGCTGCTGTTTTCCCACTGCCAGTGAAGGGAGTGGCCCACCGTACTGTAGGGTTACACTCCTCAAGTGGACCATGAAGTTTAGTCCGAGAAGTATTGGCGCGCAAAGATACGGCAACACTAGGAGCTTGAAACGCTCGTAAACTGTGCCTTGCACCTTCAAAGTTACCACGCAACTCCCTAGCACGGTGACAGACCGGGACCTCGATGCCATAGAGATTGTCTGTTTGGCAGGTTGAATCTGGAGTCCACACCGCTTCACAGTGTCTGGGTGGATAAAGCTCTCAGTGCTCCCGCTGTCAAACAGACAATAAATCACGTGGTCATTTACCTGGATATTCATCATAGATTTGTCGAGTGTATGAGACTTGGCCTGGTCCAGGATGATCGACGCCACCGTTGGTTCATGAGCGCCACTGCAGGCAGCTGAAATCGATGAGGAGGACCCCTGCTGGTCGTTCGCGGTCAGTACCAACCAACATGGCCGCTCCCATGAGTCGCACGTTGGTGATGGTGCCAAACTCAGCGACCCCTGGTGGTCACACACCTCTGACTCCGTCGACCGTAATGGCGTCGTCCTGGCCTCGCACGTGGACGAACCCCTCGATGACTTCGACGACGAAGACCCGAGATCTGAAGAATCGCAGGCCGCACTGCCGTTCCTAGGTTTAGATCGGCACACTTTCGAATAGTGCCCTTTCTTACCGCATGCGGTGCACAACACAGCCTTAGCGGGACACCGTTGCCGAGCATGCTTCGCTCCCCCACAGAAGTAGCACCGCGGGCCGCCCGGAGCTGCTGCCGTCGTCTGGCCTGAGTGTGAGCACGCCATTACGCAGCATTTCGAACCCGAAGGACGAGGAGGGATTGGCGACTGCTCCTGCCACGTTGTCTCCACATGGTCCTCCGGATATAATACTAAGCTTTTGGAGGCCGTCTCGAGCATCTCCGCTTGCTCGATTGCCTGGGTAAGGTTAAGGTTACCCTTCTCCAATAGTTTAAGTCGAATGTACGACGATCCGACTCCCGCCACAAACGCATCTCGGGCGAGGTCGTTCATGCTCTGCTCAGCCGACACAGCTTTGCAGTTACAGCCCCTGGCTAGCTGTAGGAGCTCATTCGCATATTCCTCCATCGTTTCGCCAGACTGCCGTCGTCGAGTGGCTAGGAGGTAACGAGCGTGTATTTCATTGGGTGGTTTGATATAACGCTTCTTCAGAAGCTCGAGGGCCTTAGTATAATTGGTGGCCGCACGGATCGCGAGGTAGACAGTGTCGCTTACCCTCGCATGGAGGACCCGGAGTCTGTCATCATCTGTAGTGACCGCTGCGGAGGCTGCCAGGTAGTCTTCGAAACACTTCAGCCAGTGGTCGAAGGTGTTAGAAGCGCCCACCGCACGTGGATCTAGTGTAAGGCGTTCCGGCTTCAGGATCTGCTCCATACTCTTTTTTTTCCTTCGACGAGAGTTTAACAACAGTCAATAAAATTGGTGCGCTTCTCAAACACGAGGCCAGATGCTCAGGAAATAAAAGGCTTTTATTTACTGTAATGAAGCAGCCAATAATTATATACACTATCCCAGACTGAAGGGGTCCCAGCCAGAGCAGGGACTTTTATACCTCTCCCAGGAGGCGGAGCCCGACTGGGATGTACCACAACACTACAGTACAAAGGTGTAACAACCCCACCCTAACCCCAACAGCAACAAGTAGCACAACCCAACAGTAACATATGTACATCCTTGTAGTACTGGCCAGCCCTGGCTCAGTACTATCCAGTGGGAACCAACGATGGTTCACCACACCTTCCCTTCACAAAACCATGTTGCCTCTCACTAATATGTCCACTTATTTCCAAGTGGGAGTAAATCCTGTCTCGATGAATCCTCTCCAATAATTTCCTTACCACTGACGTAAGGTTCACTGGTCTCCTGGATTATCCTTGCTGCCCTTCTTAAACAAAGAAACAACGTTGGCTATTCTCCAATCCTCTGGGACCTCCACTGTAAGAAGTCTAACAACACCAGGTTAAAGTCCAACAGGTTTATTTGGTAGCAAAAGCTTTTGCTACCAAATAAACCTGTTGGACTTTAACCTGGTGTTGTTAGACTTCTTACTGTGTTTACCCCAGTCCAACGCCGGCATCTCCACATCATGACCTCCACTGTAGCCAGCGAGGATACAAAGATTTCTCTCAAAGCCCCAGCAATTTCCTCCCTTGCCTCTGTCAGTATTTGGGGGTATATCCCATCAGGCCCTGGGGATTTGTCTAACTTAATGTTTCTCAAGAACCCCAATATCCCCTCCTTTTTGATCTCAACATGACACAAACTATCTACACACCCTTCCCCAGACTCATCATCCACCAAGTCCTTCTCTTTGGTGAATACTGAAGCAAGGTACTCATTTAATACCTCATCCATTTCTTCTGGCTCCACGCATTGATTCCCTCCCCTGTCCTTGAGTGGGCCAACCCTTTCCCTGGCTCCCCTCTTGCTCTTTATTTTTGTATAAAAAGCCTTGGGATTTTCCTTAATCTTGCTGGCCAATGATTTTTCGTGACCCCTTTTAGCCCTCCTGACTCCTTGCTTAAGTTTCTTTCTACTTTCCTTGTATTCCATACTTGCTTCGTGTGTTCCCAGCCTCCTCGCCTTGACAAATGCTTTCTTTTTCTCATTGACTCGGCTCACAATATCTCCCGTTATCCAAGGTTCCCAAAACTTGCCAAACTTATCCTTCATCCTGACAGGAATGTGCCGGTCCTGAATCCCTATCAGCTTCCAATTGAAAGTCTCCCACATGCCAGATGTTGATTTGCCCTCGAACATCTGCCTCCAATCTACATTCTTCAGTTCCTGCCTAATATTGTTGTAATTAGCCTTCCCCTAGTTTAGCACCTTAACTTGAGGACTATGCTTTTCCTTATCCATCAGTACCTTAAAGCTTACTGAATTGTGGTCACTGTTCCCGAACTGCTCCCCGACTGAAACGTCGACCACCTGGCCGGGCTCATTCCCCAATACCAGGTCCAGTATGGCCCCTTTACACAAATACAATTTCAATAAAGTGTTTCACTGGGGGGCACAGGGACGGACTGGACAATCTTACCGGCTCATCGTGCCGGTCGTTTGGTGGCAAGCGGTAAGCTCGCAAAAGAGGTGAGAAACTGGATTGCTGGTGTGATCAGTCTTGCAAGGGAGCGTGGCTGATTAAAAAATTTAAATATTAATTTAAATATCATTAGTGAGCCCGGGACTGAATTGTCCGGACTCACTTACCTTTACACCCTCGCTGATGCGGGTCTTCACCAGTGAGGATCATGTATGGTCCCCAGCAACGTGGGCCTTACATGATGGCCTCACGGTTGGGACCAGTCGGAAGCGGGAGGGGGAGAATGCCCCTTGGGCACTGTCAATCTGGCAGTGCCAGCCTGGCATTCAGGTAGTGCCCACCAGACACCCTGGCACTGCCCACCAGGCACTGGGCAGTACCAAGAGGTGGTGTCAAAGGGGAGGAGGGTTGAGGCCCAAGGGGAGAGGGCGGGGCCTGAAGGGGAGGCTGTGCATGGGGAGCTGCGCACTCTGCAATTGGTGATCGCTGGGGCAGCAATTGACCAGGGGTGGTGAACTGAGGCGCTGATTGGCCGGGGTGGTGAATGGGGGTTGCGATTGGCTGGGGGTGGGGGGGGGCGGGGGCGGTGGTGATCAGCCGGGGGGGGGGGGAGGCATGATTGGGAAGCTTGAGGTGCGACCCGGGGGGTGGAGAAAGTGTTAGATTCCCAGTGCATTAACTGTGCACACTTTATACAATGCAGGAGGAGATCATGTACATGTGCCCTCTAGCAGCCAGCAGCTGGCTTCCTGGCATGAATAGACTCCATCCACTCCGCCTGCTGGTGCAAATCACACTTTGCCTCATTTTATTCTCTAAGTGGCATAAGATTTGAATTTTTCTTTCACTGAGAAAATGAACACAATTCTCTCCTGTTTTCACGCTTGTTCGGCACTTAGAATTTCTTTGGTAAGGTCACACCCCTGATTTTTATTTACCACATCATGGTAACAGCAAAGGGGGTATCTGATATTGACAGCCAAGAACAACTGAAATCAAGGGGACACGAAGGAGAATTGTTAATTGTATGTTCCACATTACTGAAACAGATGGTCCAGCTCTCCTGAGGTTGAGCAAGTTGTGAAGAGCTGTAGATGATCTCAGTAAACCTCAAAGTGAAAGAGTGAGGGTTGAAGAGAGATTACACAGACAGGACACAGTGTCAACTATCATGATGTACCCACAGGCCTGCTCAGTCTACAGATCTTGTGCAACCTTAATGAGCTGTTTGAAGGTAAACCGACTACTGCTCACAGCAAACTGCAAATCAAACATTGGCAAGCACCCTCCAATCAGAAGCAAGAAAGATCCGGTACAAATGAACCCTGAGTGTTTCGCTGAGAGAGGTGGAAGTTTTGAAGATTTTGAATATCACATCACTATTGACCAAGTGATAAAATCAGTAAATCATCCCCAAATAAAGAGCCAATCGAACAAAAAGGAAAGTTTGAAAGAGAGTGCCACAGTCACAGAGCCTACAGATTGGACCAATCCCACCACCGTGAGAGAGAAGCCAAATGGATGACTTTGATTTTATCGGGATACCAAAGATCTTAATGAAGCCACAAAGAGAGATCACAAACCCATTCCAATGCTGGAATAGATCCCCCAACACTGACAGAGCAAAGGTTTTCAGCAAGCTCAGTGCCAGAAATGGTTACTGGAATGTGAAACTAGACGTGGAAACTTCACTATTGACAGCATTCAACATTCCCTTTGGACAGAACAAGTTCCTGCATTTACCCTTTGACCTTAAAGTGAACCAAGGAGTGCTCGAGCAGCAAGTGGGTGAAATATACAGAGGGTGCACTGTATGAAAGAGATTACTGACCATCATCATGTACATAGCTGACACAGTCAAGTCAATTCCTGAAAAAAGCCACATTCCTTGCTGGTATGAAAGATCCAAGCGACAAGAAAAAGCTGAAAAGTTTCCTTGGTTTGAGCCAGCGCATGAGGGTTCTCCTGCTTCACGTGTTAGAAAAAAGGGTAAAAGAAAGATGTAGCAGTCTCAGAGCTACGTGACAGGTGTTGTAACAAACTTCAATAGGATGTCAGGAGACACATCTGTCTAACTACAACATGTAGAAACCTGTCACTCTACAAATAGATGTTTCGACAAAGGACAGGGATGACCTGGGTACAAGAGGGAAAGCCAATAACATTCACATTCATAGCTCTAACCTCCGCTGAGACCACAGCTGCAATTTTCCCGCCACATTGTGCCTGGCATAGGTTGTGTTGGGACAGCACAGGGTCAGAGAGTCAGGGCGAGGGGCCTAACGTGCTCAGCACTGATATAAAACCCTGTTGTGATTCTCCCAGCCACCGTGCCCAGATGTAATCTGCTTCCTGCCCGGTGAGGGTGGTGAGGTGGATCCTGAGGGGGTCATGAAGGAGGCGGAGCCTGAGGAGGGTCATGAAGGAGGTGGAGCCTGAGGAGGGTCATGAAGGAGGTGGAGCCTGAGGAGGGCCAAGAAGGAGGTGGAGCCTGAGGAGGGCCATGAAGGAGGTGGAGCCTGAGGAGGGCCAAGAAGGAAGTGAAGCCTGAGGAGGGCCATGAAGGAGGTGGAGCCTGAGGAGGGCCATGAAGGAGGTGGAGCCTGAGGAGGGTCATGAAGGAGGTGGAGCCTGAGGAGGGTCATGAGGGAGGTGGAGCCTGAGGAGGGTCATGAGGGAGGTGGAGCCTGAAAGGGGTCAGGAAGGAGGTGGAGCCTAAGAGGGGGTAGGAAGTAGTGGAGCATGAAGGGGGGACCCATTGGAAGGGTCCCAATGCCTCCATGCTGATGATTTATGTTGGGATGGGGGGGTGGGGAAACATGCCTTCAATGAAGGGGGAGTCCCTGGGGGAGGGAGGGAGATCTTCATTTCAGTTTGAGATTGAGGTGCCCTTTGAAAATGGCGCCTGATCGCTGTGCAGCCAGGATTGTTGATGTGTTTAGGCCCCCCCCCTCTCAGAATGGGTACAAAACTCACCCCCCCCCCCAAAATATGACAAAGTGTGGGAAGATTGCGATCTGATTCGCATCTCACCCAAAATGGCACATTGGGCGGGATCCTCCAGCCACTCGCGCCCCTGCCCGAGATCAACGGACTTTTGATTGGTCTGCCAAATTTTCTGTCTCGCCCGCTACAATTCCTGTGGTGGGTGGGAGGGGAAAATCTCAGCCATTGTCATTTTTTGGGAAAATTCCATCCCAGATTGGAAGAGAGGTTTGGCAGTCATATATAGATGTGAAAAATTCCATCCATATTTCTGTGGAAAATAATCATCATCCACTTGAGCAAATCTTCCTGAAGAACCAGCAAAACTATAAAGGTTACCCTCAAGATTTCAGAGTAACAATTTCACTCTGAAATACAAGCCAGGAAGAGAAATCAAGCTGGCAACTAGCGTATTGCATCTGTTGCCACAGGATAAACATGAGACAGAAGATTTCTGTATAAAGATCCATCCCCTCGTGAATGGAACACCACTCAAACTTAGTCAAATTAGAGATGGGACCTGCAAAACTGAAGAGTTCCAGATGTTCTCATAGAATCATAGAATTCCTTCAGTACAGTAGGAGGCCATTCGGCCAATCGAGTCTGCACCGACCACAATCCCACCCAGGCCCTACTTCTGCAACCCTCATTTACTCTGCTAATCCTCCTGACATTAGGGTCATTTTTAGCACGGCCAATCAGCCGAACCTGCACATCTTTTGGAATGCGAGAGGAAATCGAAGCACCCGGAGGAAACCCACGCAGACACAGGGAGAACATGCAAATGCCACACAGACAGTGACCCGAGGCCAGAATTGAACCCGGGTCACTGGTGCTGTGAGGCAACAGCGCTAACCACTGTGAGGCAACAGCGCTAACCACTGTGCCACCATGCCGCCCAGGAAATAGAACAATAGAAAAGTTACGGTGCAGAAAGAGGCCATTCAGCCCATCATGTCTGCATCAGTCAACAAAGAGAAAAAGGAAACTAGCCCCTCCTTTTCATTCCATTTTCTAGCACCTGGTCTGTAGCCTTGCAGGTTCCATACTTCAGATGCTGATCCAGGTACCTATTAAATGAGTTGAGTGTTTCAGTCTCAACCAGGACTCAAGCAGTTAATTCCAGACACGCGCCACCCTCTGGGTGAAAGAAAATCTTTCCTCATGTCCCCTCTAATCCTTCTACTAATCACCTTAAATCTGTGCCCCTGGCAATTGACCCCTCAGCTGGGGAAGTCCATAGAATCATAGATTCCCTACAGTACAGAAAGAGGCCATTTGGTCCATTGAATCTGCACCGACTCTCCAAAAGAGCATCTTACCCAGGTCCACCAGTCCACTCTATCCCCGTAACCCCAGGCATTTAGCGTGGCCAATCCAGCTAACCCGCATATCTTTGGACTGTGGGGCGAAACCAGAGCACCCACGCTGACACAGGGTAACATATAAACTCCACACAGACAGTGACCCGAGGCCGGAATTGAACCCGGGTCTCTGGCGCTGTGAGGCAGCAATGCTAACCACTGTGCCACCGTGCCACCCTTCCCTGTCTTTCCTGTCGACCTTGTCTAGGCCCCTCAATTTTGTACACATCAATTAAGTCACCACTTAGAGTCATAAAATCATAGCCATAATCTTTGAGTTTTACAGCACAGAAATAGCCCTTCAGCCCATCATGTCTGTGCTGGACATCAAACATCTATCTATTCTAATCCCATTTTCCTGGACTTGGCCCATAGCCTTGTATACTGTCATGTTTCAAGAAATGCTTCTTAAATGTTATGAGGGTCTCTGTCCTTACCACCCTTTCGGGCAGTGAGTTCCAGATCTCCACCACCCTCTGGTGAAAAACCTTTTCCTCAAATTCTCTCTAAATCTCCTGTTCCTGACCTTAAATCTATGCCCCGTGGTTATTGCCTCCTTTACTCAGGAGAAAAGTTTCTTCCTATCTCCCCTATCTATGTACTTCATAACTTTATACTCCTCAGTCAGGTCCCCCCTCAGCCTTCTCTGCTCCAAGGAAAACAACCCCAGCCTATCCAGTCTCTCTTCATAGCTGAAACGCTCCATCCCAGGCAGCAGCCTGGTGAATCTCCTCTGCACCCTCTCCAGTGCAATCACATCCTTCCTATAGTGTGGTGACCAGAACTGCACACAGTACTCCAGCTGTGGCCTAATGAGTGTTTTATACAGGTCCATAACCTCCTTGCTCTTATATTCAGTGCCTCGGCTAATAAAGGCAAGTATCCCACTTGCCTCCTTAACCACCGTATCTGCCTTTCTTGCTGTCTTCAGCAATCTTTGGACATGCACCCCAAGCTCCCTCTGGTTCTCTGTACTTCCTAGTATCCTATCATTCATTGTGTATTTCCTTGCACTGTTAATCCTCTCAAAATGCATCACCTCACACTTTTCAGGGTTAAATTCCATTTGCCTGTTCTGCCCATCTGACCAGCCCGTCTATATCATCCTGTAAAACTAAGGCTTTCCTCCTCACTGTTTACCACATCACAAATATTTGTGTCATCTGCAGACTTACTGATCATACCCCTACATTCACGTCTAAATCATTAATGTACTCTACAAGCAGCAAGGGACACAGTGCCGATCCCTGTGGTACACCACTGGACACAGACTTCCAGTCACAAAAACAACATTTGACCATCACCCTCTGTCTCCCGCCACTAAGCCAATTTTAGATCCAATTTGCCAAATTGCCCTGGGTCCCATGGGACCTCTTCTTGAAGTTGTACAAGACATTGGTACAGCCACACCTGGAATACTGTTTTGGTCACACTATTATAGAAAGGATATTATTAAACTATAAAGAGTGCAGAAAAGATTTACTAGGATGCTACTGGGACTTGATGGAGAGGCTGGATAGACTGGGACTTTTTTCCCTGGAGCGTAGGAGGCTTAGGGGTGATCTTATAGAGGTCTAGAAAAAATGAGGGCATAGATCAGCTAGAGAGTCAATATCTTTTCCCAAAGGTAGGGGAGTCTAAAACGCATGGCACGGTGGCACAGTGGTTAGCACTGCTGCCTCACAGCGTCAGGGACCTGGGTTTGATTCCCGGCTTGGGTCACTGTCTGTGCGGACTTTGTACATTCTCCCCATGTCTGCGTGGGTTTCCTTCGGGTGCTCTGGTTTCCTCCCACAGTCCAAAGATGCATGGTTTAGATAGATTGGCCATGCTAAATTGCCCCTTAGTGTCAGGGGGACTAGCTAGAGTAATTGCATGGGGTTATGGGAATAGGGCCCGGGTAGCATTGTGGTCAGTGCAAACACAAATGGGCCGAATAGCCTCCTTCTGCACTGTAAGAGTCTATGGTTCTAGAGGGCATAGGTTTAAGGTGAGAGGGGAGTGATATAAAAGGGTCCAAAGGGGTATTTTCTTCCCCACAGAGGGTGGTGGGTGTCTGGAACGAGTGTGTATGACTCTATGACTCTCATGTAGGTCGGACCTTGGCAAAAGCCTTACTGAAGTCCATATGGACTACATCAACTGCACTGCCCTTATCTACACATTCTGTGTTCTAGCGTACCCAATCTCTCCTCATAGCTACAATTTTCAAACCCTGGCAACATTCTTATAAATCTCCTCTGCACTCTCTGCAGAACAATTATTTCCTTCCTATAAGGTGGTGACCAGAACTGCAGACAATACTCCAGTTGGTATAGTTCCATCATTACATCCCTGCTTTTATATTCAATAGTGCTCCCAATAAAACAGCCCTTACCATATGCTTTCTTGACCACCTTAGCTACCTGTCCTGCTACCTTCGGAGACCTGTGGATATGCAATACAAGGTCTCTCACTTCCTCTATCCCTCTCAATATCCTCCTGCTTTTTAAGTATTCTCTTGCCTTGTTTTCCCTCCCGAAATGCATGATCTCACACTTTTCTGGATTGAGTTCCATTTGACATTTCTCTGTCCACTCAACCAAACCATTATCTCATTCTGGGTTCGACAGCTATCCTCTTCACTGTCAACTACACAGCCAATTTTTGTGTCATCTGCAAATTTCCCAAACATGCCTCCCACATTTAAATCTAAATCATTAATGTATGCAACAAACAGCAAAGGCCTCAGCACCGAGCCTTGTGGAACACCACTGATGGTTGGGCCTAGGACACTAACCCTGAGGAACTCCTGCAGTGATGTCTGCGGCTGAGATGATTAACCTCTAACCACTACAACCACCTTCCTTTGTGCCAGGTATGACTCCAACCAGTGAAGAGTTTTCCCCTGATTCCCATTGACTCCAGTTTTGCTAGGGCTCCTTGATGCCACTCTCTAAAATGCTGCCTTGATGTTACGGGCAGTCACACTCACCTCACCTTTGCAGTTCAGCTCTTTTAGGATAGTAATGGACAAGGATGAGTGCTGTCCTACGGGCAAGGTGCTAAATTGGGGGAAGGCTAACTATAGCCGGATTAGGCAGGAATTGGTGGATGTTGATTGGGAGAGGATGTTCGAGGGTAAGTCCGCGTCTGGCATGTGGGAGTCTTTTAAGGAACTATTGATAAGGCTGCAGGATAGGCATGTGCCTGTAAAAAGGAAAGATATGAAAGGTAGGATTCGAGAGCCGTGGATAACCAGGGAAATTGAGGATCTGATTAAAATGAAAAGGGAGGCGTACGTTAAGTCCAGGCAACAGAAAACAGATGGAGCTCTGGAGGAATACAGAGAGAGTAGGAAAGAACTCAAACGGGGAGTTAGAAGGGCAAAAAGATGTCACGAGATGTTCTTGGCAGGCAGGATTAAGGAAAATCTTAAGGCATTCTATTCATACGTTAGGAACAAAAGAGTTGTCAGGGAGAAAATCGGACCTCTCAGGGACAAAGGAGGGGATTTATGCTTAGAACCCAAGGGAATAGGGGAGATCCTAAATGAATACTTTGCATCGGTATTCACGAAGGAGAGGGGCGTGTTAACCGGGAGTGTCTCGGAGGGAGGTGTTGACCCGTTAGAGAAAATCTCCATTACAAGAGAGGAAGTGTTAGGTTTTTTAGGGAACATTAAAACTGACAAAGCCCCAGGGCCTGATGGCATCTATCCTCGACTGCTCAGGGAGACGAGAGATGAAATTGCTGGGCCTCTGACGGAAATCTTTGTCGCTTCTTTGGACACGGGTGAGGTCCCTGAGGATTGGAGGATAGCGAATGTGGTCCCGTTGTTTAAGAAGAGTAGCAGGGATAACCCAGGAAATTATAGGTCGGTGAGCTTGACGTCCGTGGTAGGGAAGTTGTTGGAGAGGATTCTTAGAGACAGGATGTATGTGCATTAAGAACGGAACAATCTCATTAGTGACAGACAGCATGGTTTTGTAAGAGGGAGGTCGTGCCTTACAAATTTGGTGGAGTTTTTTGAGGAAGTGACAAAAACGGTTGATGAAGGAAGGGCCGTGGATGTCGTCTATATGGATTTCAGTAAGGCATTTGACAAAGTCCCACATGGCAGGTTGGTTAAGAAGGTTAAGGCTCATGGGATACAAGGAGAAGTGGCTAGATGGGTGGAGAACTGGCTTGGCCATAGGAGACAGAGGGTAGTGGTCGAAGGGTCTTTTTCCAGCTGGAGGTCTGTGACCAGTGGTGTTCCGCAGGGCTCTGTACTGTGACCTCTGCTATTTGTGATATATATAAATGATTTGGAAGAAGGTGTAACTGGTGTAATCAGCAAGTTTGCAGATGACACGAAGATGGCTGGACTTGCGGATGGCGAAGAGCATTGTCGGGCAATACAGCAGGATATAGATAGGCTGGAAAATTGGGCGGAGAGGTGGCAGATGGAGTTTAATCCGGATAAATGCGAAGTGATGCATTTTGGAAGAAATAATGTAGGGAGGAGTTATACAATAAATGGCAGAGTCATCAGGAGTATAGAAACACAGAGGGACCTAGGTGTGCAAGTCCACAAATCCTTGAAGGTGGCAACACAGGTGGAGAAGGTGGTGAAGAAGGCATATGGTATGCTTTCCTTTATAGGACGGGGTATAGAGTATAAAAGCTGGAGTCTGATGATGCAGCTGTATAGAACGCTGGTTAGGCCACATTTGGAGTACTGCGTCCAGTTCTGGTCGCCGCACTACCAGAAGGACGTGGAGGCATTAGAGAGAGTGCAGAGAAGGTTTACCAGGATGTTGCCTGGTATGGAGGGTCTTAGCTATGAGGAGAAATTGGGTAAACTGGGGTTGTTCTCCCTGGAAAGACGGAAAATGAGGGGAGATCTAATAGAGGTGTACAAGATTATGAAGGGGATAGATAGGGTGAACGGTGGGAAGCTTTTTCCCAGATCAGAAGTGACGTTCACGAGGGATCACGGGCTCAAGCTGAGAGGGGCGAAGTATAACTCAGATATTAGAGGGATGTTTTTTACACAGAGGGTGGTGGGGGCCTGGAATGCGCTGCCAAGTAGGGTGGTGGAGGCAGGCACGCTGACATCATTTAAGTCTTACCTGGATAGTCACATGAGCAGCCTGGGAATGGAGGGATACAAACGATTGGTCTAGTTGGACCAAGGAGCGGCACAGGCTTGGAGGGCCGAAGGGCCTGTTTCCTGTGCTGTACTGTTCTTTGTTCTTTGTTCTTTGTTCTCTACTGTGCCCGCAAGCGGCCATCTTCCACTCTTTTATGCTACTTTCAAACCATACACAGGACTGAATTAAGTGCTCTCCTCTCTGATGAGTTTAGTGGCAGGAGGGTGGTGGGTAGGTGGAGACCTTGTCAACTTCCCACCTTCGCCCCAATTAAGTTGAGAAGGCTGGTGGAAGTCCTTTCTGCCCTGCCATTGATTAATGTCCACTTAAAGGCCTCATCCTGATGCTTCTGCTATTAATCCAGATGTGGGCAGGGGCTTTCCATGCGGCATGCACAAGTATCCCTGGCACGTTCACCTTCGAGCCTCCGTGAGGTTTCTTTATTCAAATGCACTCAGTCTCTGATTGAGGGACCTGATATTGGGAGGGAATGGTGGAGTTGCTACTGAGAGCCACCCCCCGAGTTTTACTGCCAACTTCCCATCTAGGTATATCTAAGGTGAAGATGCTTGCCAGGTGTTATGTCTGGTGTCTTGGCAATGATGCTAACACTGAGAGCCTAGTCAAGCATAGTGCACAATGCCAATTGCAACAGATTAGCTGAACGAGCAGTCGAACCTTCAAGGCGGTTCCTTGAGGGAGGGACTCTGGAGATCAGAGTCTCACAATTCCTTCTAGAACCGCTGTACACTCTAATGCAGAGCAGATTATTGATGGGCTGATATCTTAGGACCTGACTGAATTTACCGGTGAGGGTGTGGAGCAGTCAGTGCAGTCAGAAGACTGGTGAACTGGAGTTATCACAGCTCTCAGAGTTTCATCCTACCCGGAACCACGTCCCTGTACCTGTCCCAGAGCAGGAGCAAATTCATTTGCTGCTCCAGGACACAGGGGCCACTCAACCCTTACTGTCAGAGGGAAGCCTAAATCTACCCCCAACATCCTCCGGGACAGCCAAAGCACTGACCAGTGCAGAGGGAGGGGGATATCTGTCATCCCCCTCCATCAGACACACCTACTGTGACCTGCTCTCAGTCCCGGTGACGGTGAGGACCATTCCTGAACTGCCACTGCCCGCAATCGATTTCCTCCTCGGGAACGATTGGGCTGGCATTAAAGTGGTCACCAACCTGACCCAGTGGCACAGTGGTTAGCACTGCTGCCTCATAGTATCAGGGACCCGGGTTCAATTCCAGCCTCAGGTTAATCACTGTCTGTGCGGTGTCTGCACGTTCTCCCCATGTCTGCGTGGGTTTCCTCCGGATGCTCCGGTTTCCTCCCACAGTCCAAAGATGTGCAGCTTGGGTGCATTGGCCATGCTAAATTGCCCCTTAGTGTCAGCAGATTAGCAGGGTAAATATGTGGGGTTACAGGGATAGGGCCTGGATGGGATTGTTGGCAGTACAGGCTTTTGGCCGTAGTTGGAGGCAGACCTAAAGGGTTCCCAAATAGCCCCAGAGTGGATGACGAAAATGTCTCCCCAAGTTGAAAAGCCACCAGAGGGCGTAGCTAGGGCTGCACCTCCATTTGAAAGCAGTGATATTCCAGAGGACCCGGAATATATTCGTAGTGTACTCTCTCCAAACTCAAAGGTCCTGACCAGGCAGCCAGTGATTGTTTTTGCAGACAACTTTCAGGCAAAAAGGACCAAGGAGAAAAAGAGTTCCAAAATTCGCCCTGAAAAAGTGAGGGTGATTCCTCCCTCAGTTGATAAGCCACCTGGAGGCACCGCAAGAGCAGACCAAGCAGCTGAAGTAACCTATTTAAGCTACAAAGCAGATGGCGAGGAGTTACATCCAGTAGAGGATTTAGGTAAAGGCCATCAAGGAAGCACTAACCCTGAGAAACACCACAGAGTTACAATCGTTCGTGGCACTTGTGAACTATTATGGAAAATTCTTCCCGAACTTGGCTCGCTGGGCCCCTTGCATGCCCTCCTGCGAAAATACCGGAGATGGTCCTGGAAAACTCCGCACACAGAGGCCTTTTCTAAAGTTAAGCATCAGCTGCTCTTAACTAACCTCCTGGCCTATTTGGACTCTAAGAAGGAACTTACATTGACTTCTGCTGCTTCCCCATGTGGGGTTGGAGTGGTGCTGTCACATTGCTGGATAGATGGGACAGAAAAGCGAATGCTTCCAGGAGCCTTTCTGATGCGGAGCAAAGATATTCTCAGATTGAGAAAGGAAGGTTAGTGGTTGTATTTGGTGTAAAAAGTGCCATCAATATGCCTATGGTAGACATGTATTTGGTTTAGATGTTTCAGTAAAATCAGGGAAGGTGGTAAAAGAGGGGGAGGTGTGGCATTGTTAGTCAAGGACAGTACTACGGTGGCAGAAAGGACATTTGATGAGGACTCGTCTGCTGAGGTAGTATGGGCTGAGGTTAGAAACAGGGAAGGAGAGGTCACCCTGTTGGGAGTTTTCTATAGGTCTCCGAAAAGTTCCAGAGATGTAGAGGAAAGGATTGCAAAGATGATTCTGGATAGGAGCGAAAGTAACAGGGTAGTTGTTATGGGGGACTTTAACTTTACAAATATTGACTGGAAATGCTATAGTTCGAGTACTTTAGAGGGGTCAGTTTTTGTCCAATGTGTGCAGGGGGGTTTCCTGACACAGTATGTAGATAGGCCAACAAGAGGCGAGGCCACATTGGATTTGGTACTGGGTAATGAACCAGGCCAGGTGTTAGATTTGGAGGTAGGTGAGCAGTTAGGTGATAGTGACCACAATTCGGTTATGTTTACTTTAGTGATGGAAAGGGATAGGTATATACCGCAGGGCAAGTGTTATAGCTGGGGGAAAGGAAATTATGATGCGATTAGGCGAGATTTAGGATGCATAGGATGGGGAAGAAATCTGCAGGGGATGGGCACAATTGAAATGTGGAGCTTGTTCAAGAAACAGCTACTGCGTGTCCTTGATAAGTATGTACGTGTCAGGTAGGGAGGAAGTGGTCGAGCGAGGGAACTGTGGTTTACTAAAGAAGTTGAATGTCTTGTGAAGTGGAAGAAGGAGACTTATGTAAAGATGAGACATGAAGGCTCAGTTAGGGCGCTTGAGAGTTACAAGTTAGCCAGGAAGGACCTGAAGAGAGAGCTAAGAAGAGTCAGGAGGCGATATGAGAAGTCTTTGGTAGGTAGGATCAAGGAAAACCCTAAAGCTTTCTATAGGTATGTCAGGAATAAAAGAATGGCTAGGGTAAGATTAGGACCAGTCAAGGACAGTAGTGGGAGGTTGTGCGTGGAGTCCGAAGAGATAGGAGAGGCGCTAAATGAATATTTTTCGTCAGTATTCACACAGGAAAAAGACAATGCTGTCGAAGAGAATACTGAGATACAGGCTATTAGACTAGACGGGATTGAGGTTCATAAGGAGGAGGTGTTAGCAATTCTGGAAAGTGTGAAAATAGATAAGTCCCCTGGGCCGGATGGGATTTATCCTAGGATTCTCTGGGAAGCTAGGGAGGAGATTGCAGAGCGTTTGGCTTTGATCTTTATGTCGCCATTGTCTACAGGAATAGTGCCAGAACCCTGGAGGATGGCAAATGTTGTCCCCTTGTTCAAGAAGGGGAGTAGAGACAACCCTGGTAATTATAGACCAGTGAGCTTTACTTCTGTTGTGGGCAAAGTTTTGGAAAGGATTATAAGAGATAAGATTTATAATCATCTAGAAAGGAATAATTTGATTAGGGATAGTCAATATGGTTTTGTGAAGGGTAGGTCGTGCCTCACAAACCTTATTGTGTTCTTTGAGAAGGTGACCAAAGAGGTGGATGAGGGTAAATCAGTTGATGTGGTGTATATGGATTTCAGTAAAGCGTTTGATAAGGTTCCCCATGGTAGGCTATTGCAGAAAATACGGAGGCATGGGATTGAGGGTGATTTTGCAGTTTGGATCAGAAATTGGCTAGCTGTAAGAAGACAGAGGGTGGTGGTTGATGGGAAATGTTCATCCTGGAGTTCAGTTACTAGTGGTGTACCGCAAGGATGTGTTTTGGGGCCACTGCTGTTTGTCATTTTTATAAATGACCTGGATGAGGGCGTAGAAGGCTGGGTTAGTAAATTTGCAGAT
This sequence comes from Mustelus asterias, assembly GCF_964213995.1. Lineage (NCBI taxonomy): Eukaryota > Metazoa > Chordata > Chondrichthyes > Carcharhiniformes > Triakidae > Mustelus > Mustelus asterias. The sequence goes on along the minus strand of NC_135811.1, from coordinate 69,050,568 downwards.
GACACTAAAGTCGGTGGAGTTGTGGACAGTGTGGAAGGATGTTGCAGGTTACAGAGGGACATAGATAAGCTGCAGAGCTGGGCTGAGAGGTGGCAAATGGAGTTTAATGCGGAAAAGTGTGAGGTGATTCACTTTGGAAGGAGTAACAAGAATACAGAGTACTGGGCTAATGGTAAGATACTTGGTAGTGTGGATGAGCATAGAGATCTCGGTGTCCATGTGCACAGATCCCTGAAAGTTGGCACCCAGGTTGATAGGGTTGTTAAGAAGGCATACAGTGTGTTAGCTTTTATTGGTAGAGGGATTGAGTTTCGGAGCCATGATGTCATGTTGCAACTGTACAAAACTCTGGTGCGGCCGCACTTGGAGTATTGCGCACAGTTTTGGCCACCGCATTATAGGAAGGATGTGGAAGCATTGGAAAGGGTGCAGAGGAGAATTATCAGGATGTTGCCTGGTATGGTGGGAAGGTCTTATGAGGAAAGGTTGAGTGACTTGAGGCTGTTTTCGTTAGAGAGAAGGTTAAGAGGTGACTTAATAGAGGCATACAAGATGATCAGAGGATTAGATAGGGTGGACAGTGAGAGCCTTTTTCCTCGGATGGTGATGGTTAACATGAGGGGACATAGCTTTAAATTGAGGGGTGAGAGATATAGGACAGATGTCAGAGGTAGGTTCTTTACTCAGAGAGTAGTAAGGGCGTGGAATGCCCTGCCTGCAGCAGTAGTGGACTGGTCAACATTAAGGGCATTTAAAGGGTCATTGGATAAACATATGGATGATATTGGAATAGTGTAGGTTAGATGGGCTTTCACAGGTCGGTGCAACATTGAGGGCTGAAGGGCCTGTACTGTGCTGTTATGTTCTATGTTTTATGTTCTATGTTTTACAGTTACTGACCATAAACCCTTATTGAGCTTTTTCAAAGAGAAGGCAATTCCCCCCATCGCCTCCGCTCAGATACAGCGCTGGGCCTTGTTATTGGTGGCCTACAAATATCTTCTGGAACACCACCCTGGAACCCAGATAGCCAATGCTGATGGACCGAGGCATCTCCCGTTGCCTACAAGCCTGGCTCCTTTACCAATGGAAGGGAACATAGTGCCAGAACTTCAAGGCAGGCTTTCTGCTCAGCTCGCTTCCACCCCCAGCAACCTTCTCACTTCTTTCCAGGTCTCCAGCCCCAGCTCCTGTTCGAGGCAAATCCCCAGACTGACAATCAAACATCTGGGCAGCCATATTGGAAGATCCGGTTTGCGGAGAGAGGGATTCTCCCAATGTTCTGTGATGTTTTCTGTTGGTCACTGCTTTTTGATTCAGATCTCTCCTCAATGTTTGTTTCCTTTTCCATAATAATTAACTCTGTCCAGTTAAATTGGTCTTTATCTAGGGACATGTTCTGAACTTTTATTAGTGACACAAAATAAACATCAGATCCTGAATCCCCTGTGATCAGATCCCAAACCCGCAATGATGAGTCTCTGACAGACTCCAGTAATGGGCAGGGTGTTTTTTCACCAGCTAAGCTGCTGATGTGTGAGAATGTTAATGTCAGCTGCTTAAGAAGAAAGGAGATAAATTGAGCCCTTGCTTTGGTGTGAGGAGAATTCACTTACCCAAAGATGGCTGAAATTTGTTGTAATGACAGCTGGCCCCAAGGATCGAGCAGGGTTCATACTGCATCCAGTAAATCCAATCTGTAAATAGTTTCCAATAGCAGAGTGAGAGGTTGCTTTGAATGAACCCAGAAACATAGTGATCTTATGATATATCAATGCAGATACACTTGGATAACTGTCTGAAGGAACTTAAACATTATGAGGACGATTTTTCCAAAAAATTTCTAAGTGCTGAATTCACGGGAAAAATGGTGTAAATCACGATTGTTTTTTCAGTGGGCGTTCAGACTCGAATCTCTGCACTCTGTGCACTGCAGAGGTCACTATCGTGAATATCATTAAAAGCTCGGGGGGCGGGGCCTATTCACGCCGTAGTCTGACAGTTCCGGAACTCTGCGCATGCGCAGTGGCTCCAATCTGTTACCCTGCAGTTTGCTGGCCAGCTTGACTGCTGGCCAGCCCAGGACCCTCACAGTGATGCCCCCCCAAGCCCATCCATGGCTCGATCGTGGCCCCCACAAGCATCCCTGGGCCAGCCCCGACACCCCTCCCATCCTGGAGCACCCCGATCTCCAGCCTCTCCCCAGAAGTGATGATCCCCCCAACCCTTCCACCCCAGCAGACGCTCCCCCAGGGGAGGCAGACCCCCCCCATGGGGAGGCAGACCTCCCCCGGCAGACCACCCCTCTCCAGCCTGCCCCAATCGCTGGCCTCCCTCTAGCCTCCATGCAGAGTGGCAGTGGGACCCCCCACCCAAACAGATCGGCCCTAGGCCCCATCCACAATAGGCTCCACCCCTTGGCACTGCCCGATGCCTGGTGGACAGTGCCGGTGTTGCACACTGGGCAGTGCCAGGGGGCACAAGCTGGCACTGCCACGGTGCCCATGCCCAGGGGCACCATCCCTTGCCACCCGACTCCCTGGGGGGCCCCCGATTGCCCCCTTCACTCCAGCAGGATTTCCCTCTAGTTCCCCGAAAGTGGGGATCTACGCTAAACCCTGCCGGAGTGAAATACTCCTGGTGGGGTGGGAGATGCTATCAGGTCTGGAGAATTCAGTCCCAGACCTGATAATGACATTTAAATTACATTACAAATAGATTAAAGCCATTTAGCTGGTCTACCCGCTGGTTTCCAGTGTGGTCCTGACCACACCTGCTCTCCGGCGGTGGGAGATGCGCATGTGTCTGGAACGCATGCATGAATCCCGTGAATCGACGCACACGCGCGTCTCCCAACCCAACGCGCCAAAAAATTAGCGGGTTGGAATGAGAGAATCACCTCCTTTGGGTGAGGTTTTACGGCCTCACTTGACCTGAAACCATAAAATCCCAAGCAAGGTCAACGGACCTTCACATTGTCCGTCCCTCACCCGCTCCAATTCCTGTGGCAGGTGGGATGGTAAAATTCCGGCCTATGTTTTAAACAGGTTAAAGAAGCTATTGGAGTAGAAACAGGACTATTAAATAAACTAATAACTCAAATTAACAACTTTGTGTTATTCAACCTCTTAGCGCAATACATGCCCAGTTTGGCCACTAGATCATCACCATTTGCAGAGCTGCTGAGGAAGTTCCAGATCATCTTGCAGGAGAACCATCAACATGAGTTCCAGTCACTTAAACATTCATTGTCAGTAGAGCAATGTGTTTCACTACAATATGACCCAAGAAAGGAACTGGTCTTAGAGCTCTCCGCATCTCAGAAAGGCTTCGAAGCATGCATCATGCAGGACAGAAAACCAATCACATTTGACTATCAAAAGCACAACCCAATCACTTAAACACAGAGCATGGGACACTTGTTCTGGTATTCAGTATCACAAGCACACACAACTACTTGCTGAATGGTTCATTGTGGAAACTGACAAGCCATTAGGAATGATTTGGCACAGCGAGTTTGAATAAAAATCCACGTCTCTCTGTGGAAAGAGGCAGACAGAATCAGGAGAACCCAGAGTTGGAAAATAAATGAACACTGACATTACAGGAAAGTCAGGAGGTGATTGGCTGATGACTATTGCTGCTAAGGGATTAAGTCTAAACAACTGGGAGTTTAAAAAAAATTTAAATATTAAATATTTGTAACAAGCAACAAGTGAGTAACTATCTGTGCTTAACGATAGAACCTAAAAGAAACATCAAACTTTTCCATATAATCATGCAAAGGTGAGTGACAGGACAGATGATTGGTACAGCAGAGAATGGTTAAAAGATTAATCAGGAGAAATAAATTAGAGGTATGAAAGGAAACTAGCTAGAAATGTAAAATTGATAGCAAGAGTTTCAACAGGTATTAAAAAGGAAAAGAGTAAGTAAAGTGAGTTGATCCTCTGTAAATAACAATGGGGAGTGAAAGGTAGGTAATGAGGAAATGGTGGATTAAATTATCAAATATTTTGCCCTTGTTTTCACAGAGAGGATACAAAAACATTGCAGCAATAGCTGTAAATCAGGAGGTGGAGGGGAGAGGGGGACTTGGTGGAATTACAATCACTGAGCAAACTAATGGAGCTGTGGGCTGGCAAGTCTCCAAGTCCAGATGGACCTCATTCCAGGATCTTAAAAGAGGCAGCTAATGAGGTAATAGATGCCTTGGTGTTAATTTTCCAAAATCCACTAGATCTGGAAAGGCTCCATCAGGCTGGAAAGTTTCAAATATAACCCCTCTATTCAAGAAGGGAGGGAGGGAGAAAACAGCAAACTATAAGCCAATTAATCGGATGTTTGTTGTGGGGAAATGTTAAAATTGATCATTAAGAAGGTTTTGGATACCCAGAAAAACTCAAGATAATTGGGAAGAGTCAGCATTTCTGAAAGGAATGATGTTTAACCAATTTCTGAGAGTTCTTTGAAGGAATATATTGCACTGTGAATAAAGGGGAGTCTGTGAACATACTGTACTTGGATTTCCAGAAGGTATTTGACAAGGTGCCACATTAAAGGTTATTACAGAAAATAAAAGTTCATAGTGTAGAGGTAATATATCAGCCTGGATTGAAGATTGACTGGCAGAAAACAGAGAGTAAGCATAAATGGGCCATTTTCTGATTGGCAGGATGTAATGGGTGGAGTCCGGGCCATTGCTGAAGTTATAGCAATGACTTAGATGAGGGGAGCAAAGGTATGGTAGCTAAATTTGCAAATGACACAAAGATAGGTAGGAAAGTATGTTGTGAAGCAGACATATGGAGATTGCAGACAGATATAGATAAGTTGAGTGAATGATCAAAATCTGGCAGATGAAGTATAATGTGGGAAAATGTGAAGGTGTTCACTTTGGCAGGAAGAATGAAAGAACAGAGTGTTACTCGAAAGGAGAATGACTGGAGAATTCTGAGGTGCGAAAGGATCTAGGTGTTTAGTACATGAGTCATAAAAAGTTAGTATGCAGGTACAACAAGTAATTAAGGAGGCTAATTGAATGTTATCCTTTATCATGAGAGAGATTGAATATAAAAGTAATGCTTCAGTCATACAGGGCATTGGAGAGAAACTCCTCAAATACTGTGTGCAGTTTTGATCTCCTTATTTAGGAAGGATGTAAATGCGATGGAAGCAGTTCAGAGGAGGTTTACTAGATTGCTACCTTGAATGAGTAGGTTGTCTTATGAGGAAAGATTAGACAGGATGGGCTTGTTTCCAATGGAAATTCAAAGGGTGAGAGGCACAGGAAGTCTCATTAGTTGCAGTAACTCAAGCTTCTGGTTTCGGAACATGAGCTGGCAGCAGATGGCATCACTGCAGTGCACCCATGAGGCTGAGAACTTTGTCAGTAGCCTGTTTATAGATGTGATCACTCCATAATTCTATGACTCTATAACTCTATGTTGAACAACATTTGCAGGAAGCACTGTGGATGGTAAGAGTGCAGAATGTACTCTGGGTGGGGGAAGGTCGTGAATGTAGCCCAATCCATCACGCAAACCAGCCTCCCATCCATTGACTCTGTCTACACTTCCCGTTGCCTCAGCAAAGCAGCCACGCACCCCAGACATTCTCTCTTCCACCTTCTTCTGTCGGGAAAAAGATGCAAAAGTCTGAGGTCACGTACCAACCGACTCAAGAACAGCTTCTTCCCTGTTGCTGTCAGACTTTTGAATCGACTTACCTTGCATTAAGTTGATCTTTCTCTACACCCTAGCTATAACTGTAACACTACATTCTGCACTCTCTTGTTTCATTCTCTATGAACTGTATGTTTTGTCTGTATAGCGCGCAAGAAACAATACTTTTCACTGTGTGCTAATACATGTGACAATAATAAATCAAATCAAATCAAAATCAATGCCCATCACCAGAAGTGGCTTAGTAGCCACTAAAGACCGAGCTGGCCAGGTCCTAAAGGACACAGCTGCTCAACTGGGACTGCGGCAGGTGGTAAAAGAACCAACATGAGGGAAAATATACCTAACCTCATCCTTGCCAATCTGCCTGCTGCATATGTATCTGTCCCTAGCAATACTGAAAGGAGTGATCTTTGCATAGTCCTTATGGAGACAAAGTCCTGTCTTCACACTGAGGATAGCCTCCATCACATTGTGTGCCACTATAACCATGATAAATGGGACAGACTTCACACAGATCTCGCAACCCAAGACTGGGCATCCATGAGGCGCTGTGGGCCATCAGTAGCAAAGAATTATACTCCACAACAATCTATATCCCCCACTCTACCATTACCATCAAGCCAGGGGATCAACCCTGATTCAATGGAGAGTGCAGGACGGCATGCCAGGAGCAGCACCAGGCATACCTAAAAATGAGGTGTCAACCTGGTGAAGCTACAACAAAGAGAACTTGCATGCCAAATGGCAAAAACAGCAAGTGAGAGACAGAGCTAAGCGTTCCCGCAACCAACAGAGCAGATCTAAGCTCTGCAGTTCTTCCACATCCAGTTGAGAATGGTGGTGGACAATTAAATAACTCACTGGAGGAGGAGGCTCCACAAATATCCCCATCCTCAATGATGGAGGAGTCCAGCGCATCAGAGCAAAAGAAATGGCTGAAGTATTCACAGCAATCTTCAGCAAGAAGTGCCGAGTCGATGATCCATCTTGACCTTCTCTGGCGATCCCCAGCCCCACAGATTCGGCCAATTTGATTCACTCCGCATCATATCAATAAATTGCTGCTTGGCGCTGGATACTGCAAAGGCAATGAACCCTGACAATATTCTGGCAATAGTACTAAAGACTTGTGCTCCAGGACTTGCTGTGCCCCTAGCCAGTCTGTGATTGTGCAGAGTGTGGTAAATAAGATGGGTGAGTTACAGGCACAGCTGCAACACTGGCATCAATCCAGCAATGTGGGAAATTGCCCAGATATGTCCTGTAAACAAAAAGCAGGACAAATCCAACCCAGCTAATTACTGCCACAATCAGTCACTCTCATTCATCAGTAAAGTGATGGAAGGGGTCATCGACAGTGCTATCAAGAGGCACTTACTCAGCCATAACCTGCTCAATGACGTTCAGTTTGGGTTATGCCAAGGTCACTCAGCTCCTGACTTCATTACAGACTTAGACCATAAGACATAGGAGCAGAATTAGGCCACTCGGCCCATCGAATTCACTCTGTCATTCAATCATGGCTGATATTTTTCTCATCCTCATTCTCCTGCCTTTTCCCAACTTGGTTCCAAACTCCATTTGGTTCAAACATGAACAAAGGAGCTGAATTCCAGAGGTGAGGTGAGAGTGACTGCCCTTGACATCAAGGCGACATTCGATCGAGTGTGGCATCAATCTAACTATCACCCCTTGACTAGCAATGACATTACTATCTCTGAATCCCCTGTTAGCAACATCCTCCACCCAGGGACCAACTCCACCCAGGGACCAACTCCATCCAGGGCCTTACTCCACCCAGGGCCCTTCTCCACCCAGAGTCCTACTCCACCCAGGGCCCTACTCCACCCAGAGCCCTGCTCCACCCAGGGCCCTTCTCCACCCAGAGTCCTACTCCACCCAGGGCCCTACTCGACCCAGGACCCTACTCCACCCAGAGCCCTGCTCCACCCAGGGCCCTTCTCCACCCAGAGTCCTACTCCACCCAGGGCCCTACTCTACCCAAGACCCTACTCCACCCAGAGCACTGCTCCACCCAGGGCCTTCTTTCACACAGGGCCCTACTCCACCCAGAGTCCTACTCC